>NC_044031.1:423425744-423575744 GCF_901765095.1 Microcaecilia unicolor
ACAAATGTAAAACCCTCCTCCCTGCACTATAGTCTCATCCATGCATTGAGACTCCGGAGCTCTGCCTGTCTCTTGGGCCCTGCGCGTGGAATGGGTAGAATTTCAGAAAATGCTACCCTAGAGGTTCTGGATTTGAGTTTTCTACCTAAGAATCTAAATTTGGCTTCCAGAACATCTCTCCCACATTTTCCTATGTCATTGGTACCCACATGTACCAAGACAGCCGACTCCTCCCCAGCACTATCTAAAATCCTATCTAGGTGACACGTGAGATCCGCCACCTTCGCACCAGGCAAGCAAGTCATCAGGTGATCCTCACGTCTACCAGCCACCCAGCTATCTATATGCCTAATGATCGAATCACCAACTACAACAGCTGTCCTAACCCTTCCCTGCCGGGCAGCACTTGGAGACATATCCTCGGTGCAAGAGGATAGTACATCGCCTGGTGGGCAGGTCCTGGCTCCAGGAGTACTTCACCAGGGTGGTGCTCTCTTTCTAGGAGACCTCCCTCCTCCAAGGTAGCACAAGGGCTACCAGACTGGAAGTGGGACTTCTCTACAACATCCCTGTAGGTCTCCTCTATGTATCTCTCTGTCTCCCTCAGCTCCACCAAGTCTGCTACATTAGCCTCAAGAGAACGTGTCCGTTTCCTGAGAGCTATGAGCTCTTTGCATCAGGCACACACATATGACATCTCACAAACTGGGAGATAATCATACATGTGACCCATTTTGGGTCTGAGATCTTACCACCAGCCATTGACCTAGCAGTAAAGTCTCATGCGGTAACCAGGCGCGTGTCCAAAAATAAAAATTATTTTTCAGACACATATCAGACATGTGGCAAAAATGAAATTACCGCAAGAGCCACAGGCGGTAACTCCATTTTGGTGCCCGCTTGGGTGCGTGTAGACACTTACGTGGCTTAGTAAAAGGGCCCCTAAGGAAGGTGTGGAAATTTGACTGTGGACCATTGCAGCTGCAGGCTCTACCTACAGGGAAGTGCTGCAGCTGCCTCCTTAGCATGAAAACAAGAAAGGGGTTGGTAAGCAGGTTTCTGAAGAAAGGCATTAGTGTTATTTCCCTCCTAAGAGCTTACCGCCTCTAGTAGAAGGGCACCTTTGATTTCTGAAACTCACAGTTGGTAAAATATTATGGACCATCCCAAAATCACTAGCTCCCACCATTATCAGGATGAGATTATGGAGGGAGACATCAGTACTTCTGGATCAAGGCAATAAACAGTGAAATGAAGGCAATATCTGATCACCAAAGGTTGAAGGGAAGAAATGAGGCCTCCAGATTTGCTGGTGAGAGATTCTGAAAGGTAAAGAATGGGGAAGGGTGGATGAGAGAGGGGAAGGATGGGAAAGAAAGAGCTGCTGCCAAAAAAAGATACTGGTGAGTCTGTCAGGCCTGCTAGAGGTTTCATTTTTCTATCATGCAAGAGCAGCAATGGGGAGGGAAGGGTGTGAAGGAGAAGGAGGGGCAATGTCAAATCATAATCCTGCTCCCTTCTCATCCATATTTACTCATATTTTCACAAGGCACTTATTCAGCTTCTTTTACACTTCAGTCATTTCCTCCCAATCCACTCACTTAGCACTTATCAGTCATAATTCCCCTCCACTTAGTGACACCTATCCATTCATTCAGTCCTTGTGACATGTATAACTCCCCTTCCAATCAATCACTCACTGGACATCCAGTGCCAGTCACAACCCTGCATACACTTACCGAGCCCACACCCAACCACTAATAACGGCCAAATGTACTTACTGATACCCTTGAAACTAACCATCCCCTTCTACATATGTACTAAGTGCTGCAGCATACTCATAACACTCCCATCTACTCAGATAGCTCCCAGTGCCTTATCCATGCATTCAGTTAACGCCTCTGCCTCTGTTTTCCTGCTATCCACTCATTTCCACACATTAACTAATCAAGCACTGCAAGAGCAAAACATATCTTGTGCAATGCTAACAGCATGTGCCTTTCAACCTGATTTTTTTTTCCCTATAGGCAATCATAAGGCAAAGGTGTGGACGGCTCCCCATCAGCTCCCAGGCATCTTTGCCAGTGACTGTCCAAACTCGGAGGCCCTTTTACTAAAGTGAACTAAGCCCTAACAAGAGTTTAGCACACAAGAAAAGGCTTACCACAAAATGAACTAAGGGCCTGTTTTACTAAACTGTGTTAATGATTCCCAGTGTTGCAATGCCAGCAAAACCCATTCACGATGGCATTACTGTACGGGAATCGCTAGCACAGTTTGGTAAAAGAGGTCTTCAAACATTTTGCAGTAATTTGACTGTTAGCACATGCTAATAGCATGCTATTTATTTATTTTTTTGTAATTTCTTTTTCAGGAGAGGGCATGTTATGTGTAGATCATAGCCATGGAAATATTATCCAGTTAGAACATGGCATTGGCTTGCATAACACAAACTTAACATGGGAGCACATAGGAGACGGTAAATGCTCCCTTATTAATATTTTTGCAGGTCTCATGCGCCAATAGAAAAAATAGCATGGGATCTGCAAAATAAAACAGGAAAAAAAGCGCTCAGTTTTAGGGATATGTTAGAAATGAGCTTAGTTCATGGGAAAGTCCCGCATTAAAACACACTAACTGTCGGATTCTATATAGCGCAACTAGGATTCTGTGCCATAATCTAAGCATATTCCATAACAATGTGCATAACATAATTGCCCTAACATGGCAATCAGTGTTGATAACAGCACTTAACAAGCAATAATGAGCACTAATTGACAATAATTAGAATTTACGCACACAGCTCACTAAGCGTATTCTGTAATGAACAGCCACTAAATTCTAATATGTGAAGCTCAAAAGAGACTTGTTTAGGGGTGGGGATATGGGTGTTTCATGGGTGATCCAAAGTTTACATGCATAGTTATAGAATATGGCTCAGTGCGTATAAATCTATGCGCTATGATTTATGCCATGTTTTTATTGGTGTAAATGGAGGTCTGTAGTTTTAGGCACTGGGATATCAACTAAGCATATTCTATTCAACTAAGCATATTCTATATACCATGCCTACATCTAGGCACTGCTTATAGAATATGCTTAGGTGGAAATGTTTTCCATGCAGATTTTTTAGGCGCCATATGTAGAATCTGGCCCTATGCCAATTTCTTAGTACATCTTAGTAAAAGTACCCCTTATATTACATAGTAACATAACATAGTAACATAGTAGATGACTGCAGAAAAAGACCTGCATGGTCCATCTAGTCTGCCCACGATAAACTCATATGTGTATACCTTACCTTGATTTGTACCTGTCTTTTTCAGAGCACAGACCGTATAAGTCTGTCCGGCAGTATTTCCCGCCTCCCAACCACCAGTCCCGCCTCCCATCACCGGCTCTGGCACAGACCCCGTATAAGTCTGCCCTCCCCTATCCTAGCCTCTCAACCACCAACCCCTCTTCCCCCCCGCCACCCAATTTCAGCTAAGCTTCTGAAATATTGAAATATTGCACAATACGGTTTGACATCAGCTTAAGGGAGTAAGTGGCTTTGAGATAAATGGTTCTAGAAATATTCTTGGTCATTTGAAATGGTGTGAAGCATTATTACATTGCTATAATGTACCAGAGTAATTGCATATTTGTTTAACAAATGTCTGAATATTTTTTCATTTATTGTATAAAAATAGAAACTAGTGTTGCAGAATTTGTAGAATTTTGATTTTTTTTTCAGTGCATAATTTTGATTTTTTTTTTAATTTGTAATTTAGAATTTGTTGGCTTATAATTCACTGCAGTGCATTGATATGTAATATTTTGCATTGATATAATTTCATTTATCAAACACGCATTGCAATGCCCGTTTTGATTTTCTGAAACTTCAGAAGCCTTCTGTACATTCTATCTGCAATATCGCCTTTTTTTAGTCATAAGCAGTGTTATAAACCCAGAAATTATTTATTAGCGAACTTGTGTTTTAAAAAGAATATCAGTATCTGCTGCTTCAGAGAGGGTACCAAGAAACTAATTAGCATTTGGATAAATAAGTAATGACCTGTTCAACCGGACATGCCAAAGAGCCTGCTAGTTTGTAGAAAGGAAGGTTATACTCTTTCCAACACAACTGTCTAGTTTTCAATAAACAGGTTAGATTAAACAGAAAGAAATACTTGTCTAAACCCCTTTTCCCCACAACATTATCAACTTCCTGCATGCAATAAATATTATAGAGAGCTTTCACTCTGCATCAGGGATTAGAAATGGGCTAAACACTAAAAACCACTGCTTGCATGACATCATTCCATAACAGATTACACTGTAATGTTAGGAATGTAACCATTAGCATTTAAACATGCATAAAATTTAATTAACCTACTTACCAGTTTGCTTAGAACTTTTGAAGGGCTACCTAGAGTCCTCTCTAAGCATTTTATTGCAGAGTTTTGGAAAGCGCACAAAAGAGAGAACTTCTCTGGGATTTTTCTCCCTAAAGCTGATGAGCCATGACAGATGAGCAGATGACCTGAGTTAATTATTATTGAATTTGTTATTACTGCTTTGTTGTCACTCAGCTCAGCCAGGGTAAAATGATGACAGTAGGTATCTCATTAAAACAGCTGTTTCAATTATGTAGCGGCAAATATTTAAAAAGCAGGCCTTCCAAGTTTAAAGCTGTTAGCGAAGTTTGTCTTTGTGGTGCCAAGATTCTTTGACCTGAGAGGAAGAAAAAACCCACCTCACTGCACGTCTAAATTGTTTTGGGGTAGGGAGGTGTAAATTTTGAACAAAACATTGAATGTAAACTGCTGTGCGTATATTATATATCCATAGATCTCTCTCTTCCTTTAAATATATAGATATAGATATATAAAGAGATATAGATATATACATATATATAGATATATATAGATATGATAGATATATATATATATATTGATAGATTATATAGATAGATATTATATAGATGAATAGATATAGATATATAGATACATATCTATATATCTATATATATTTATCTATATCTATCTATCTATGTATATATAGTGAAAGAGATAGATAGATAGATAGATACAGATGCTTTTCTTTCACATCTCAGTATATGTTAATTCTATTAGCATTAAAAGAATTTCTTGAAACCTGGAAGGTAGATGTAGGTACAGTAGATTAGATTCATCTCTACTGCTCACAAACCTGTAGGGATTTTGAATCTCAGTCTCGTGGATAGTCTGGACAGCTTTGTCCGGTCTGTGCTATTGTTTCAAAAAGCTTTGCAGGTCATTTTCATTTTTGGCCTAACAGATATGATTTGTTTGACTGATTGCTTTCTTATTAGAGAAAGACATCCTAGAATCTTTGCACTCAATACAGCTGCGCTCCCAATGCTTTCAGATATGAAAAATGAATTGACTCAGTCAGTTCTGGTGTAGTACTTTAACATTTTATGCTGCTGTTTCTTTTTCTTTGAAAACACGCATGTGTTTAGTTTAGTTTTGTTTTTAATATTTTTATTTTATACCTTCCTGGGTTTTTCTTTAGCTTTCTGCTATTGTGTTATGATATTGTGCTATGCATGTTTATGGTGATTTTTGCCTTTTATATTTCCTTTGCTGCATTTTTCCATTCAGGGTTTATTTTGATGTCATTATTACATTTACATAAAAATAAAATTCTTAAAAAAAAACCAGGTATGAAATGTTCTATTTTATTTACAGAAATGTTGTAGGTGATTGTAGAAATAAAGATTAACAAAAATGTCTTTATACTTGAGTAATCTAATAATAATAATCAAACTATTTTACAATTCAGAAAAGGTATATGTATAAATTACTTAGAGGTCCTCTTACCAAGCTAAGACACCCTTTTACTAAGGTGCATTCACGTTTTTAACGTGCGCTAAAATTGGGCTCATACTAAACGTTAGAGACGCCAATGCATTCCTATGGGCATCTCTAATGTTTAGCACACGCCCAATTTTAACGCGCACTAAAAAACATGAGCGTGCCTTAGTAAAAGACTCCCCTGTGTTAGGTATTAAGGGCCACCTAACTCAGCTACAAATGGAGTATTCTGGTTGCCGCATCTCAAAAAAGATATAGTGGAATTAGCAAAGGTGCAGAGAAGGGCGACGAAAATGATAAAGGGGATGGGACGACTTCCCTATGAGGAAGGGCTAAAGCAGCTAGGGCTCTTCAGCTTGGAGAAAAGGCAGCTGAGGGGAGATATGATAGTGTCTATAAAATAATGAGTGGAGTTGAATGGGTAGATGTGAAGCATCTGTTCACGCTTTCCAAGAATACTAGGACTAGGGGGCATGCGATGAAGCTACAATGTAGTAAATTTAAAACAAATCAGAGAAAATATTTCTTCACTCAACGTGTAATTAAACTCTGGAATTTGTTGCCAGAGAATGTGGTAAAGGCGGGTAGCTTAGCAGAGTTTAAAAAAGGTTTGGACAGCTTCCTAAAGAAAAAGCCCATAGACCATTATTAAATGAACTTGGGGAAAATCCACTATTTCTAGGATAAGCAGTATAAAATGTTTTGTACATTTTTGGGATCTTTCCAGGTATTTGTGACCTGAATTGGCCACTGTTGGAAACAGGATGCTGGGCTCGATGGACCTTTGGTCTTTCCCAGTATGGCAATACTTTTGTACTTATGTACTTATGGACATGCTTAAGCTTTCTGTCGTAACTTTCAAATGTGCGCATGCTAACTGTGTGATAAAAAAATATTTCTATTTTTTTAAGGGGCCGTATTAGGGGCAGAGAGTGGGCGTTCCTGCGTTAACCAGTTAGCACATCTACATTACTGCATGTTAACTGCTTAGCGCACAGATAACACATGAGTCCTTACCACGTTGATGATTTTGATATGTGCTTACTCTAAAATAATATTTAAAGTAGTAGAAAAAAACATTTTATATCCACTAGTCAATGAAAAGGTGGGTGTTGTAAATCTTGCAGTATTTTTTTTTTTACAGTAGATTCAGTATTTGGGACTTTGGAAGAAGTGTTTATACATTTTGACAGTAGAGATTGGTCACTGGTATATGGTTCACATGCTAATGGCTACATTAGCACATGGTCATTAATATAAAAATTGGAAAATAGGCTATTTTGAGGCCATGATAAAAATGGCTTTAGTGCACTGGAAAGACTCAGATAAGGGTTGTGCTAAGGCCATTTTCTCCTGTATCTTTGTAAAGGAACCCCTTAATATTGTATACCCCATGATTCCTTGCCTTGATTATGATTTTTTTTTTCAATGCATTTTGATTGTTGTTACTTTTCTAAAGTGCAAAAAGAATTCAAGCACACAAATTTGTGCAAGTTAACTATTACTGCAAAAGCATAATAATTGTTATTATGTTAGCATGGTAGTGTTCATTAATTCGCATGTTAACTACAGTGGTGATCTATATATATATAGAGAACATTGGGTTTACCACTTGGTAATATGGGATTTTACCATGTGCTAAGCCTAGATTTAATATGGCACCTTTTGGGGGTGTTGTCTTTATTTTTTTCTCATATGGTACATGCAGATAGTCAATACGGGAGAATTTACTTTCTCCTATTTAGGAGGCACTAAGTGCTCTTGCATTAACCCTACCTTAAATAAGAATAAGAATTGAAAAAAGTGGGAAGACGACCAAGGATTCCAAAGACTGAAAAGATTTATAATAGTAAAGGCTTCATTTTGTTTCCGTGAGTCTGACGTCCTGCACATTGTACATGCAGCAGGACGTCAGACTCAAAAGAAACCAAACGCAGGAAGAAGACTTCAGCTGGCGGGGGTTGGGTCCCCCGCCAGCAAAGGTACAGATGGCGACAGATGGTGGGCGGGTCAAGGGGGGGTGTCAAACTTGTTGGAGGTGGTGCTGGTGGCGGCATGGGGTGTCGGATGGCGGCGGGGGTGTCGGCGATGGTGGCAGGGGGGTCGGCGGCACCGGAGGGGGGGGGGCTAAAATGTGCCCCCTCACCTCGGCTCTGGCCCCCCCTACCGCTGAAGTCCAGATACACCCCTGGGACAGAACACAAACACTCAAGAACATATCATACCTAACCTGACCACTAATAAAAACAAGAGAATAATTAAAAAACTAAAAATATTCATAAACCTCTGCTAAACAGTTGATAACTGCCACTGCCATAGTGCTTAACAGTATGAACCTATATTAAATGCAAAAATGAACAGATAAGTCTTCACAGATTTCTTAAAATATTTTAGCAAAGATTTTGACTGTAAATCTAAAGGTAAATTGTTCCAGTGATAAACAGTGCACAGTGATATCATTGAGAGAATGTGCAAGGTTATTCGATTTGATCATATTACACCTTTATATGTGTATTACCATTGTTTACCTGTTTATAATCAAATTTGATTAAAATTGTTGGTCCTTACTCATAGGGCTCTGTATGAAAGAGTGCCTTTATCTTTATCAACTGTAATACGTGAGTATGTTCTATCTGGACCCATATGATATTTGGCAGTCATTTCTGTGAAGGAGACTCACCTGATGTCCACAAGGAGGGGGCCTTTTTAATCTGGTGCCTTCCCTGTGGAATTCTTTTCCAAAACCTTTACAGGAAGTTCAGTTCTTTCCATGGATTAAATGCCTTTTGAAGGCACATTTTTTTCTGTTTGGTTTTTGATGTGTACCTCCTGGGGAATTAGGGAGGACTGAGCATAGGGGTCTATATGGTTAGCTAGTTTTTCTGGCATTTTTGTCATTTGTGGCTTTTATTGTGATTGTGGTTGTGGCTGAGCTGTGTGTGTGATCTTGTTTCAGTGGGCCTGTCCTATTTTTATTGGAGTTCCTTTCTGTATTTTTTAAAATGTTTTATTGGATTGTAAACCGCTGTGATCTTATTTTTAAGCCTGGTGGTATAGCAAGTGAAATAAACTGTAAACTATATAAACTATGATCTTCATATACTGAAATCTGATGATTGTGGACTGTGGAAAGGGGGTGAATTTGGGAAAGGCAGGGAAGATGCTGGAGGGGAGGAAGAGAGAGAGAAAGGGAGCAATGTGGGACCCAGCCTCGACATATACATGGGTCACAGCATTTTTGGCCATTTTTAGTTATAAAAATGCCAGTGACATTCACAAAATTGACTTATATATGAGTACGTACAGAAGCACTGCTTCCTTTCTTTTTGGCAATGAATAGAAAATACCCTTTTTTAAAGTCAGAAAGTTTGAGCCCTGCTTTGCTATCCACTGGCTATTTTTTTTAAAAAAAAGCTCTAGGCTGTATCACTTAAGTTTAAACGTCTGGCAGAAAGTTTAAGCTTAAAACTATGGGGGAAAGTGTTTACACTAACTAATCAAGTTAATAAATTTTGCTTTTTTATGAAATTCAAATAAGGCTCTGCTCTGCCTTCTGTTAATGTTCTAGGCTGTAATAGAGGCATGCCGGGGCTAGGTTAACATATTAACTAAATAACTATTATTTTGTTTCTACTGCATATTTTTATCATAGTTTCTAGTTATAATGTTAAATGGTATGGCACATCACAGGTCTCTCCCGACATTGTTACAGGCAGAAACAGTGGCACGTCACAGGTCTCTTCAGACGTCGTCAGAGGTAGGAGGACCAGCGGCACATCACAGGTCTCTCTCTCTCTCTCTTCCCCCTCCCTTCTTCCCCGGCTCTGTCTACTCCTCTCCTCTCGCAGCTGGAAACCCGTGAAATCCTTCTGCTCCACTGCTTCCCCCTCACTCGCATCTCTTTGCTTGGCCCACAGCGCTCGCCTGCTGCTGAAACACAAACACAGCTCCTAACAACGGCGGAACGCAGGCGGTCAGAATTACAAGGCATGTGGGAACTTCTTCATGGCCGGGCGGGGGTTATAATCACATCTGGCCAATACCACCACAAGTGACTCACGGGAGCATCCAGCGGTCCCGCCAACTTTTATGTATTTCCAGATGGTAGCTGCCAGCGAGGAGTGCTCTATTTGTTATCGGAGGAAGTAGGGAAGCAGCTACCTGAAGCCTACTGTTCCGGGGGAGCACGAGAGCCAGTGATAGATGGCTTTCTCACCTCCAAAATAAACTTATTCTCCATTCTGCCTCAGAACCAAATTTTCTCAAACCTGTATAAGCTCCTTCAAGGGAAGAGGATCAAAGAAAACAATCTCTGTAATCCTTGCCCAGCATCATCTTTATTATTTATTATTTATTGCATTTGTATCTCACATTATCCCACCTCTTTGCAGGCTCAATGTGGCTTACAATTCGTAGTGGATATTGGAAATAGAAAAGAATATACATTTGGTTTATGGAAGGTTAGGGTTACATCTCTCATCTATCACTCTTCTTCAACAACAGCCTTCCCTCTCTGCTCCCCATATTCTTTGCCTATCAATAGACTCCCCCTTTATCACCACTGCCCTATAAAAGCCCCCTTCTCTCCCCTACGTTTTGCCCAATAAACCCCCTTCTCTCTACCCAGCGCTTGGCTGATCCAATACCTCATACTCTACTATGGGATTTGCTCTTTAGGCTGTAGTTTCGGTAACAATGGAAAAAAGAGGGAAAAAAACATTCAAGGGCAGGAGTTTAGAGCGACTGACCCTCCACTGTCACAGGGACTCCTACCATCTCTCTCTCTCTCACACACACATGAAATATTAGAACAATCTCTCTCTCTCTCTCTCTCTCTCTCTCTCTCTCTCTCTCTCTCTCACACACACACACACACACACAATAGAACAATAAGGGACATGGGAAATCACATAAGTCAAACAATAACAAGGTTCAAATTCTGAAAGATCTAATGCTGCTTACACAAATAGCATAGTATATAAAAGTGTACTATAGACATCAACTGACATTACGTTCATCAACTTTTAAATTACAACAAAATATTGGAACAATGTGCTGCCTCAAACAACTGGCTATAAAGAGCGACTGACCCTCCACTGTCATAGGGACTCCTACCAGCTCTCTTTCTCTCTCTCTCTCTCTCTCTCTCTCTCTCTGAACTCACTCTCACACTCTCTCTCTCTCTCTCTTTCAGACAGACGCGCACACACACACACACACACACTTTCTCTCTCTCTCTCACACACACACACACACACACTCTCTCTCTCTCTCTCTCTCTCACACACACACACACACATACACACACACAATATTATAATCAGAAATAAAAAATCTTGCCCATTTTAATAGGCTAAATAGCTTAGCAGCATAAAATGTAATTTTGGGTGGATCTTGCCAGGTACTTATGACCTGGATTGGCCACTGTTGGAAACAGGATGTTGGGCTTGATGGACTGTCAGTCTGTCCCATTATGGCAATACTTATGTACTTATGTAAGTCTGCATTATTCAGTTAGCATGCACTGATGTCAGCGTGATAGCTGGATAGTGCAGTCTCCACCCCTGATACACATCCTCCAAAAATTAGAAAATTTAAAAAAAAATACCGTGCACTTAGTGCATGCAGATGGCAAAACTCATGTAGAACATTTTAACATGTCCCGTGTTAAGGACATTTTTCCAGTTTAGCTTAGTAAAAGAGCCCCTAAAGACCTAATGCACTTTATTAAATAAGACTCGTAGTATTGTAAACTCAATCTATTTGTATCCCTTAAAGCACTTCATAGTTTGAGCATGACCGCTATGCTTCTTCTTGCCCTATTTACAACATCATTTGAGAAGATGCAGATTGATTAAGGAATAACAGGTTCATCCTTATTGAATGAGATTTTTCTTTCTTTCCTTCTTGGAATTTATTTAGTGCCTTTATGAAGAGATTTATTCAAGGCAGTGTACACCAAGTACAGCTTGACACAAACCTTTAAATGTTGTTATCAGCATAAAAAAGATAGGGCTAGGTAGGCCTAACACAGGCCTGTTATGTGCTAAAAAAAAAAAAAAAGATTTGATATACTGCCTTTCTGTGGTTATAATCAAAATAGTTTACATATTATATACAGGTACTTATCTCATACCTAGGGCAATGGAGGGTTAAGTGACTTGCCTGGAGTCATAAAGAGCTGAAGTGGAAACTGAATCCAGTTCGCAAGGTTCTTAAATCACTGCACTAACCATTAGGCTACTCCTCCACTCTATGCTAACCACCTGCTGAAAAATGCTCTTTATTCTTCAGCGCAAGAGGCACACCCATGGGCAGAGAGTAGGCATGCCTGTACTAATCGGATAGCTAGAGCACATTATCTCGTGCTGCCCAATTATTAAATAGGTGGTGATAAGGGCTCCAACTGTGATGACCATATGCTTATTGGGAAATTAGTATGTGACCATTAATATGTGACCATTATAAAAAAAAGTGCCATTTTACTGATGCACTAAAAGTGGCCTCAGCACGTGGGAAACCCACATGCTAAAAGTAGCATGGGTCACTTTTTAACATTCCTTAGTAAAAGAACCCTCTAGAGTTTTAAATTCAGCACTGTAAGGGAAAAGGAATGGGGCTTGATATACTGCCTTTTTGTAACTACATTCAAAGTGGTTTATATAGGTACTTATTTGTACCTGGGGCAATGGAGGGTTAAGTGACTTACCCAGAGTTACAAGGAGCTGTAGTGGGAACTGAACCCAGTTCCCCAGGATCAGAGTGTGCTGCAGTGGCGTAGCCAGACAGCCAATTTTGGGTGGGCCTGAGCACAAAGTGGGTGGGCACAAAATTTTCTCTCTTCCCCAGCACTTCCCAATTCAAAATATAAATATTTTAGCAGATGAGGATCCCCAATCTCTGTCAGCTGAAGGCCTCCAGTAAAGATGGCCAGAACTCCTCTCCACCAAGCCCAGTAGGCAGCAGCAACTCCTCGAGCCACTGATGCCAGCACCCCATACATTCTTAGTTGTCAGTGGCTCCAGGATGCTGCACCCATCTGCCAAGCTCAGTAGAAGGCATCTCTGGCCAGCTTCAGAAGAGACCCCAGCTAGTAGGACTTGGGAATCCCCACTAGCTACAGCAAGGGTCAGGGCTGCCTTTAGCCATGCTGGTGACCAGGGCAGAAAATAAAGCCCCTCCCCCAATTCCCTCTCCTCTTCAATCTCCTCATCTGCAGTTAAAGTCACACTGACAGACCCTCACAAATTAGAAATAAAAATATATAGACAAAATTGAACTGGGAAACTCAGCATGTACTGCAACACTGGAGAAAAAAAAAACCCAAACAAAACAAAAGCGCATTTTCTTTTCTACTTAACACAATAAAAAGACATCTGCTATGCACATTTCCCAAAGTTAACATTTTTTTTTGTTACATTTGTACCCTGTGCTTTCCCACTCATGGCAGGCTCAATGCAGCTTACATGGGGCAATGGAGGATTAAGTGACTTGCCCAAAGTCACAAGGAGCTGTCTGTGCCTGAAGTGGGAATTGAACTCAGTTC
This sequence comes from Microcaecilia unicolor, assembly GCF_901765095.1. Lineage (NCBI taxonomy): Eukaryota > Metazoa > Chordata > Amphibia > Gymnophiona > Siphonopidae > Microcaecilia > Microcaecilia unicolor. The sequence goes on from NC_044031.1 coordinate 423,439,131, forward strand.
CTCAGGACCCTAACCACTAGGCTACTCCTCCATTCCATTTAAAATATTCAAAGTAAAATAATTTTCCTACTTTATTGTCTGGACATTTTATTTTTCCATCATGTTGGTTCCAATTTCTGTCTGTATTCTGCTAATTCTTCAAGTGGTTGTCCATTTGTCATTTTTCTCCTGTCGTTTCATTTCCTCACTACACCTACCTCTGAAATTTTGATCCTTCCATTTTAGCTCTTTCCTTCCTTTTTTTCTTTTCTGCCTCTGTACACTCAAATTTCATCTGCTTCCTAAATCTTTTCCTTCTTTTTACTTTCAGATATCTATCACATTTCCATCTCCTTTCACCCACTAGCTCTCCCATTCCCCATCTCTCTCCTTCTCAGCCTTCCATTCCCTTCTATCTTCGATCTACGCGCCATTACCATATTTCTACCCCCTGTGAACACTATTCTCTCATTTTTTCCTTGCCATCTCCACTCCCTGGGCCTCTCCCCCATGCTTTCTACCATTCCCAGTGTCTCCCTCCCTCCACCCTTCCAGCCCAGCATCTGTTCCCTCTTTCTACCCTCCTCACCCTTGTAGCCTGAAATTTCCCTATCCCTTTTACCTCCCACCACCAGCATCTTCCTGTCCCATCTCTCTCCCCTTCCCCATTGTCCAGCATTTTTCCCTTTCTCTTCCCTACCATCCATTGTCTATCTTCTCTCCCTGGATTCATCTTCCCTCTTTCTCCCCTCCCCCGCTTGTGTATCTCTCCTTTTCTCTCCTCTTCTCCACCTTCATGTCCAACTTTTCTCCCTCCCCCTGCCTTGAGCCCCTGGTTTGACATCTCTCTCTGTCCCCCTCCACCACCATCATCATCTCTCCATCCTTCCTTTCCCTCACTGCCATGTTGAACATTTCCCCTCTCACCTCTCCCTTCCACTTCCATGTCCAAAATGTTTTTTTTCTCTCATGCCCTTTCTCTCCCTCTCCCCATCCCACCCATATCCAACAATTCTCCCTCTCTTTCCCCTTGCAGCATCTCTCCGTCCCTCCCCCTACCTAGCTCTACCCTGTCTCACTCCCTCATCCCAACAGTGCTCCTGTCTCTCCCCAACCCCTCACCCACACACCACCACCACACACACACACACGTTTTTCCCTCCCTTTCCCCAGCGACAGTCTGGCACCTGGCTGCAGGCCTTCTTTCCCCTCCCCTTCGGGCAGCACCGCAGTCTATCGCTACAGCTGAGCAAAGCTGCACCGCACCGGGTCCGTCTCCGTCCTGCCGCTACTTCTGCCCTCTGGCTCCGTTGTGATCTTTGTTTGCTCTTCTGCAGCTTATCTGCAGCAGTTCCGGATCCGCGTGCTCCCAGGCCTGTCTGTATGCTGCCTGCGACTGCTTCCTCTGCGCTGGCCCTGCCTACTCTTCTGAAGAGGCGGGGCCCAGCGCAGAGGAAGCAGTCGCAGGCAGCATACACAGATAGCCCTGGGAGTGCACAGATCCGGAACTGCTGCAGATAAGCTGCAGAAGAGCAAACAAAGATCACGGAGCCAGAGGGCAGAAGTAGCGGCAGGACGGAGACGAACCCGGTGTGGTGCAGCTTTGCTCAGCTGTAGCGATAGTCTGCGGTGCTGCCCGAAGGGGAGGGAGGAAGGGGAAAGAAGGCCTGCAGCATGCCGGCGGCGGATCAATTCTTTTGTCATCTCTCTGCATCGTCGCTGGGTGGGCCTGAGCCCAAAGTGGGTGGGCCCAGGGCCACCCAGGCCCACCCGTGGCTACGCCCCTGGTGTGCTGCACTAACCACTAGGCTACTCATCCACTAGTAATCAGTGTTGTTTTTGCAGAAAGGGTGTGCTAGGGTTAGGCTCTGTGTTTAGCAGCATTATAAATGCTGACTGTTTAGTATAGGATTAGTACAGAAGCCCATAATGCGTACCAAATGGGTGTCAGTTATGCGCCGTCATGGTAAATTTCTTTTAATTGCCACGCACTAATTGTGAAAAACATAGGAGCAGAGGGAGACAAAATGACTTCCAGCCTATGTTGAGATATTCAGAAGTTCTTTATTTATAAAGCACCAGTGGAATAACAACCAAATATTTTTAGATAAGTAGACTGGAATTTTAAATAAATGTTCGCTTGATTTATTGATTTTACTTGCAGAAACTGCTAAACAAAAGAGTGAAAAATTGTGTCCTACAGTGGATGATAAGTTATGTACTTTGAAAGATATTGATCCACATTATGATATTGTATGATGTGATGTCAATAGATGCATAGATACCTTCAGACATGATATTAGAGATGTCAAGAATAACAAATTTAAAAGGGATAAGATGGATTATAAAAGGGGATCTATTTACTCCTACTCCCATTTGAAAACTTACATAGTAACATAGTAGATGACGGCAGAAAAAGACCTGCACGGTCCATCCAGTCTGCCCAACAAGATAACTCATATTTGCTGCTTTTTGTGTATACCCTACTTTGATTTCTACCTGTGCTCTTCAGGGCACAGACCGTATAAGTCTGCCCAGCACTATCCCCGCCTCCCAACCACCAGCCCCTCCTCCCAACCACCGGCTCTGGCACAGACCGTATAAGTCTACCCAGCACTATCCTCACCTCCCAACCACCAGCCCTGCCTCCCAACCACCGGCTCTGGCACAGACAGTACAAGTCTGTCCAGCACTATCCCCGCCTCCCAACCACCAGTCCCGCTGCCCACCACCGGCTCTGGCACAGACCGTATAAGTCTGCCCAGCACTATCCCTGCCTCCCAACCACTAGCCCCGCCTCCCGATCTTGACTAAGCTCCTGAGGATCCATTCCTTCGGCACAGGACTCCTTTATGCTTATCCCTCACATGTTTGAATTCCGTTACCGTTTTCATTTCCACCACCTCCCACGGGAGGGCATTCCAAGCATCCACTACTCTCTCCGTGAAAAAATACTTCCTGACATTTTTCTTGAGTCTGCCCCCCTTCAATCTCATTTCATGTCCTCTCGTTCTACCACCTTCCCATCTCCTAACCTAAGAGAATAGACAGAGGACAAAACAGTACTCATGAGAAAACACACAAGGAAAGTTGCAGTGTACCCACAGCTGCCCTCCCTACTCCCCCAGAAAGTGGCAGGAAATGAGTTAGGAGTGGCTCAGGGGAATCTTATACATTGCCCCTTACCAGTCCTGTTTCTTCTCCTCCACTACCAAGACCTTCTCATTGTATTTTAGAGAAAATCTGGAACAGAGGTCCACCAGACATGACCACACCTCAATCATGAGTCTTCCACCAATATCTATCCAGAGGCAGAGGGAGAGGCTACTCCAGAGGCCCTTGAGGCAGAGTTCCACAGTATCCCAATTACCAATATCAAAGGAAAGAGAGTTGGAGATAGATATTCCTATTTTTAATTTATCAGATGTCAGCCTAACAGACATACAAATTCATGTTTTATTCAAGGGTCTTTTTATTTGTACCCGCCACTACCAGATATAACGCTTTTCAAACTAGAGTTGATCTATTTAGGTTTATACGCAAGCTGCATATTATACAGGCATTCTCCATCCATGCTACACCTCAAACAGATATTTCTGTTGTCAAGAAGCCTTCACAGTGGATTTTACCTGGCCCTATGGATCCCCTGATTAATGCCCTCAACTCATGCATTCAACGTGAAGTGTCCATATCAGAGAAGAAGAAGAAACAGCGTTTCTACAATCTCTCCAAGGAAGAAGATGCAGCAGTTTGCTCTCTAGCCACTATCGCTCAATAGTCATCAGGCCAGCAAATAAGGGTGGGAGATTGTGGTTCAAAATAGAAGTGACTACTTTGCAGAAATTGAAAGACAGCTGAATGATTAACAATATTATACAGTTTTCAACTGAGACCTCACTGCCTCTCTACATAAAGACATAAAAGAAATTGTCACTTTGGCATTTTCAAGAGTTTTTTTGACAACCAAAGAAAAGGATTTTTTGATAGTTGAACACCCTGTCATACCCACTCTATTTACTTTACTCAAGATCCACAAATCCAGCATGAATCCACCAACAAGACCAATCGTCTCGGGGAAAGGCTCCATATTAGAACCCTTGTCTGTGTTTGTGAATACCTTTTTGTGACCCCTTAGTTCCCAATATTGAATCTTACCTCAGAGTCTCTGGACATTTAATTAATTTATTAGATGAACTGGATACTGATTTATCTGATGTGCTCCTAGTAACACTCGACAGATGATTTGTACTCTAACATCCCCCAACTGGAAGTGTTAAAGGTTATTGATTAAGCTTTACAAGATCACACTACAGATTGCAGGGTTCCTAAGTGGTTCATTCTGACTCTGGCTATGATAGCTTTTACCCCAAATTATTTTTGTTTTTTTTTGGACAAATTTATTGGCATATCAGTGGCACTGCAATGGGGGCAGCAATGGCACCCGACATTGTCAATCATTATGTTGCACACTTTGAAGAGACTTTCTTACAGAATCATCCCTACAAGCCCAACATTGCTTTTTATACACACTACATTGACAACATTTTTTTTTTACTGTGGAGAGGAGACAGTGTCAATCTCAAATAATATTTCCTCTGGCTTAATCAATGTGATCCGCGCTTTACATTCAAAATGCAGCATGAATGAAACTAAATCAGTTTCTTTTTTAGATCTTCTCATCCGCAAGGGCAAGTATGGTTTCAGAACTTCTTGGTATTACAAGCCCACCCACAGGAATGCATTTCTATTCTACACAAGTTTTTATAACCCATCTCTGAAGCACAATCTAACTTTTTGCCAATTTCTACGCTTAAAGAAGATCTGTTCAAACTTTGAGGACTTTTACCATTAATCAACCATTATGAAAAAGAGGTTCACCTAGAGAGGCTATTTGTAGAACTGTATCCAAGATGGATTTGAAAAGGCCTGTGAAAAATCTAGAAGTGACCTACTTAGCAAACAACAGGATAAGAAGCCGCCAAATTTTGTCTGTACACTTAGGTACTTACATATAGCAATACAAGTCCAGGAAATCATATGAAAGAACTGGCACATCCTAGAAGGCCATGAATGCTTTAAAAAAAAAAAAAAAAACTTAGCAGTAGGCTACTCAAGAGGCAGAAATTTAACAGAGAAGATGGTATCTTCAGCTTTACCGGACCCAGTCTCACATTCCCTTGCTGATGTATACTTAGGCCACAAATGGTGTGGAAGACACAGTGTCTGTCCACATTCATTTGAAATCTCCACCTTCACTCACCCACAATCAGGCAAAGCTTACACTATCAAACACTCCTCTAATTACCAGACAGCACAAGTTATTTATGTTATCATGTGCCCATGGGATCTACTGTATATAAGGGGAAGGGAAGGGAAATGGGACTTGATATACCGTCTTTCTGAGGTTTTTACAACTACATTCAAAGCAGTTTACATATATTCAGGTCCTTTTTTTGTACCAGGGGCAATGGAGGGTTAAGTGACTTGCCCAGAGTCACAAGGAGCTGCAGTGGGAACCGACCTCAGTTCCCCAGGATCAAAGTCCACTGCACTAACCACTAGGCTACTCCTCCACTGAGGGGTCCTTTTATAAAGGTGTGCTAGCAGTTTTAGGGTGCGTTAATCATTATCGTATGCTAAATGCTAGAGCTGCCCATAGAAATATATGGGTGACTCTAACATTTAGCATGTGCTTGTTTTTAGCACACCATAAAAACACTAGCATGTCTTTGTAAAAGAACCACTAAAAGAGCTATTAAAACACACATACTAGAACACAGAAGCTGTATAAGCTGTAACATCATCACTGCACCACTAGTAGAACATTGGTATGCACTGATTCACACAATTCATGATCTAACTTTTTTTGTGTTCAAGGTTCTGCATACATCTTGGAGAGGCGGTGACCATGATAAGTGCATCCTGCAAGAAGAAAAAAAAGAAACATTTTTTTTTTCATGAGAACACTAGCACCGCAGAGCCTTAATTCGAGAAATTGAATATAGACCCTTTCTTTAATTTGCCTACTTTCTGTGCATACACCATTACTGTCCTATTTGTTTATCTTATATTTTCAATTTTCTTTTTATAGACCTTTGTATGCATATATTTAAAATATATATCTACATAGCTCCCTTTTAACCATTTTTAAAATCTTAACTGATTTTTTATAACTGCCTTTTTTATAACTGCTTATTTTTTTAAACAGGTATGTTTATCACCGGTCATTTTAAGCAGCAACAGAAGCATTGCCATTCTGTTTGTTGAGATCTTATTATTATTTATGATCTTATTGTTATTCATGACCTTATACATTATTCATTTTAGTATATTTGTGATGTCATCTTTTTTTTTCCTCTTTGCTCTTTTATGTAGCTTTGCTTTCTGAGCTGTTTCGTGTACACATACTTAAAGTTTGTTTTTTATTAACTATTTTTCTATGCTTGCAAATCCCAAACACTATTGTCTCTTTTAACTTCTTTTAAGTCTTCTAGCAATGTGGGTCTGTTATTTTTGGTGCTTTTTTTTTTGACTGATGGTTAACACATAACTTTTATTTTTTTCTGACTGGCCTTTTACTACACTTAGGGGGTCTTTTACTAAAGATTAGCTCGAGTTATCTGAAGTAGGGCCCATTTTATTCCTATGGGCCCTGCTGCAGATAACTCGAGCTAACCTTTAGCAAAAGACCCCCTTAACCAGTTATCTTAACCAGTTTACAGCTTATATTTTAGACGGTTTTTATTTTATCATTTTTATTTTTATTTATTTATTTCTCACCTACGTTTATCAGTGAGGTTTTAATGTCTTGCAACTTTTTTAGCCTTTTTATACCTACTATCCGAACTTCTATTCTACAGTATTTCGAGTATGTGTCAGGTTCTCCGGTTCAGAGCCCACGGGGCCGGGCTCTGGAGCAAACGTGAGCCCTTGGGCTGCTGCCGAGGAACGACAGCAGCAGGCAAAACCCACCAACCAACACTGGGCAAGCACACCGGCAGGGACTGCAGGCACTGCCCAGTGAACCGGAACACATGGTCTGGAATCCCCTGGACTGGAGGACACAGGACTGGAACACTGGACTGCAATCCCCCGGACTGGAGGACACAGGACTGGAACACACACCGGACCGGAACACACTGGACTGGAGTGCACCAGACTGGACACACACCGGACCGGAACACACTGGACTGGAACACACTGGAGTGGTCCGTACAGCTTCATCTGCACTTGGCCACTACCCCCCCCAAGGGTTGAGCCCTTGGGTTCGAGTGGCCGGCAGGACTTACCGGATACCGGATGACACAAGGACCAGGACTGGAAACAGAAGAGACAGCAGTGCTCCAAGGAACTAGACTAACCAGGGCACTCCTAGGCCTATACTAACAAAAGGACTTCTTAAGCCCTATACTAACAAGCTAAACACAAAACTAACAAGCTTCCTAAGCACTACTCTAGCAAGCTAGATACAAAACTAACAAGGTGCTTCCTAAGCACTACCCTAGCAAGCTAGACACAAAACTAATAAGGTGCTTCCTAAGCACTACTCTGGCAAGCTAGATACAAAACTAACAAGGAGCTTCCTAAGCACTACTCTAGCAAGCTAGACACAAACTATCAAGGTGCTTCCTAAACCAAGAGGGAAAAGCAGGGGAACCACAAGGGAAAAGCAAGAAAGCTAAACACACAGACACCAGTGCACACTGCACTAAAACTAACATTAACCTGGACCTTAGCAAAAGCAAGCAGGGAAACTAGATACAAAGTCAGAAGTGCACACTGCACCACCCTACCTAAAGCAAACACCACCGTTGCAAAGGCCCTGAAGGAAACAACACCACTTCCTTATCAAGGCCCTCCCTGATGATGTCACACTCCCTAGACCCAGGCAACAGCACACTGACCCAGAGAGTACACTGAAACCCATAGAGGCCCAACCCACACCAATGCAGCACCGTGAAGCACTTGAAGCCAGTACACCCAAAGAGAGGTAGAGCAACTCAGGCAACACCCACAGCTGCAGTAAAGTGAGACAATTAGAGTCATGCTGCTGGAAGCTGCCAGCACAGAGAGAGAGAGCCAGCTCAGACAGGACAGACAAACGAAACAGAAGCCAGCTAAGCTGACCACCAGGAAAAAGGTAAGTTTGAGAGGGGTTATGACCACAATCATAACAGTATGGTTTATTACCTTGAAGTGTTTATTTATTTGATGCACCAGATTCAAACATCACCATCTGACCATAGAGGTAGGTGCCTCCTTCTCTTTAGTATATCTTCTTACAAGTGTATTCATATATGTCTAGCTTGTAATCCCTTTTAAAGTGAAAGCTTTTATACCACATCTCCTTTCAATCATGTCCCGAGACACACAAATTCCATAGAGGATACAGCTAGTGATTATCAATACTTTTGTCCCTTGTGTCCAGTATTAGGATACTGGTCATCTTCTTAGCATTTTTTAAAATGTATTCTATACAGGTTACACTCTTAGTTTTACAATCCTACCATGTCCTATATTTGTTTATTGCGGTCTACTATTCTTATACATATGAAAATTGATCCAATTTTGTGCTCTCAATATATCAGGTTTTAATGTGTGTATATACATTTTGTTTTATTGTTTACAGAGTTATTTACCTTTTATACGTGTGTTTTTTGTGACCCTGAGGCAGGGGTCTGTGCCCACCGAAACATGAACCCGTGTCAAAAGGGTCATTCCACTGGTGCTTTATAAATACAGAACTTCTGAATATCTCATCCCAGGCTGGAAGTCATTTTGTCACTCTCTGATCCTGTGTTGTTTCTCTTTGATTTTCCCTGGAGGGTGTATTCCATTTCTGCTTTCTTACATGCACTAATTGCAACATTAATACATGGCCATTCATGGAACAAATTGAAAATCAGCTATTTTCTGGCTGTGGTAAAAAGGCCTTAGCGAGCAGGAACAACCTGCGTAAGGGTGTGCTTAGGCCAACTTTTACCGCTGCTTGGTAAAAGGACCTCTAATTCATATACTACTACTACTACACCATATTTCACAAGCATATATATATTTGCTATATTCTTCAGCTTTCTCCACAGTCTTGAAGAGTCCTTTATTATGTAGAAGTACATGAGAAATATACAAAATTCTAGAAATATGGAACACATTTGTTCAAGCTGTGTGTGTTCATTACAATTTTAATGTCAATTCATAATGCAATTAAAAGCCCATTCTCCCTTTCACCCTGTTTGTAATTTAAGTATTACATTATTGTCTTTTCATTTTTCTAAAAGGGATCCTGCTAATTTCCTTTTTATAGAATTTCTAAAGCACCCCTCTTGCTTAATTGCTTCTACGTGTTATATCAGCCTTGTGTATTAGCTTTTTTGGTACAGGAAACCAGCATTAACCAAAAAGAACATAAAATGTGAACTTGAAAATGCTTCAGCTCATCATCCTGTATTTGGTGAAATTACTATTAAGGGCATTATTATTTGGCAAGCTGAAGAATGTACCCATTTCCAATTCTAAATTTTCCTAAAACAGCAATGTACCAAAGCATCAGGAATTCCTCTTTCATTTTCATATATTGTCTTTTTCTATTTAAAAAAATTAAAGTAACAAAGCACTGCAGAATCAGATAAACTTTTGATGTTTCCTCACATATACTGTAGTAACTGTGAAGTAAATATTCAGCCAGCAGCGGTCAGTAATTTTTTCACTGTGGCTAGATTCATGCCTGGATATTGACCCCCAGATTCTATATATAGTGACTTAAATTGAGCGCAAATCCAATCATATTCTGGATTTGTGCATGCAACTTACTTAGTTAACAAGCCAATCAGTGCTGTTAATTGCCAATTAACAAGTAATTATTGACACTAATTGTCATTAATTAGAATTAACAAGCACAACTGTCTAAGCGTATTCTATAACGTGGTGTGGTGTAAATTCTAAGTCACATAATTGAAAGGGGGTGTGGCCATGGGCATGGAATAGGCAGGTCTTGGGTGTTTCTAAAATCTATGAATGTTGTTATAGAATACACCCTGTCCATGCCTTATTTAGATGTTGGCATTTGCACCAAGTTTTACTTGGCGTAAGTGCCCATGGCTAAATTTAGTCATGCAGATGGGAGCTTCGCATATTCTATAAGACATGTGGAATTTTAGGCATATTCTATAAAGTACTTTATAGAATATGTTAGGTGTATTTTTTTTTGCGCCAAATTTTTAGGCGTGATGTATAGAAGCTAGTCTTAAATGCCATGCCATGTGCAAGCATGAGTGTTGTCTATCCAGATATGTGTGGATGGCCAGCACTTATTCAGCTGATGGTCACTATTCATGTATTTCCCCCAAGTTAGGCAGAACTTCATTGGTTACCAGTGGAGTATAGGAGTCATTTTAGGTTTTTTGGTTTAAGTTTTTCTGCCTTAATTTTTGAAGGTTCCTTGTACTTGCATGAATCATCAAGGCAAAAGGGCTGGATATGCACAAAACCACTTCAAAATAGAATGGCATACAGAAAAGGTTTATTGTTCATTGAAAAAAAACAAAAACACCTGACATGTTCTTGTATGAAAGGCCTCCATCTGCATTAGGGGTGCATAGGTCTGTAATATATAGCCATACATATACAACAATATCAACAAAAGAATGCAAAAAATGCACAGAAATAAAAATAAGAATATATTATGGGGTCTGTTTACGAAGCTGCGCTAGTGGCTGTCCATGCGCTAGTGCTGACACGGCCGCTAGTGCAGATTAATAAACAGACCCCATAATATATTCTTATTTTTATTTTTGTGCATTTTTTGCATTCTTTTGTAAATGATAGTGTATATTTATGTCTAGATATGTTACAGACCTATGTACTCCTAATGTAGATGAAGGCCGATACATGGACATATCAGGTGTTTTTGGGCCGTGTTAGCACTAGCGCACGGACAGTTGCTAGCGCTGCTTAGTACACCGGAGCGTATATAATTATATAAGGAACAATTACATAAAAAGCATAAATCTTTTTTAAACCATAAGACATTTTTTGTGAAAAAAAAATATTATTCTTATCATTAAAGAACTACAAAACACATGGAGGGACATAATCGAAAGGGGCGCCCAAGGTTTCCTGAGGACGTCCTCGCAGGACGTCCTGGCGAAGGGGCAGGAAAACCTGTATTATCGAAACAAGATGGGCATCCATCTTTTGTTTCGATAATACGGCCGGGGACGCCCAAATCATAACATTTAGGTCGTCCCTAGTGATGGTCATCCTTAGACTTGGTTGTTTCTGATTTTCAGTGATAAATGAAACTAAGGATGCCCATCTCAGAAACGACCAAATGCAAGCCCTTTGATCTTGGGAAGAGCCATCATTCGTAGTGCACTGGTCCCCCTGACATGCCAGGGGGCACTGCAGTGGACTTCAGAAAAAGCTCCCAGGTACATAGCTCCCTTACCTTGTGTGCTGAGCCCCCCAAAATCCACTCCCCATAACTGTACACCACTACCATAGCCCTTATGGGTGAAGGGGGGCACCTAGATGTGGGTACAGTGGGTTTCTGGTGGGTTTTAAAGGTGTAACAGGTAGGGGGGATGGGCCTGGGTCCGCCTGCCTGAAGTGCACTGCACCCACTAAAACTGCTCCAGGGACCTGCATACTGCTGTCATGGAGCTGGGTATGATATTTGAGGCTGGCATAGAGGCTGGCAAAAAATATTTTTAAAATTTTTATGAAGGTGGGAGGGGGTTAGTGACCACTGGGGGAGTAAGGGAAGTTCATCCCCGACTCCCTCCAGTGGTCATCTGGTCAGTTCAAGCACATTTTTGTGGCTTGGACGTAAGAAAAAAAGGACCAGGTAAAGTCGTCCAAGTGTTCGTCAGGGACACCCTTTTTTCCATTATGGGTTGAGGATGTCCATGTGTTAGGCACACCCATGTCCCGCCTTCACTACGCCTCCAACATGCCCCCAGGAACATTGGTCGTTCCCGAGATGGAAAGCAGTTGTGGACGCCCAAAATCGGTTTCCATTATACTGATTTGGGCAACCCTGTGAGAAGGATGCCCATCTTGCGATTTGTGTCGAAAGATGGGCATCCTTCTCTTTCGAAAATAAGCCTGATGGACTCATCAAATCATAAACAAAAATATGTGTAAATATGGATCAGGGAGCTGTCAGTGTAATAACCAGATACTCTGGATCAATGGGCTGTCATCAATGACTACCACAATTCATTTGCTCAATACATATGAAATAAATCCATCAATTTAAAAAAATATCTCTTTGTACAATATATTATGTGTTCCTTGTGTCTTAAGTCTGCTCTGAATTTGTAGCTTGCACTTTCAATATCTATATATATAAAACTCACCCTCAACGTTCTATTGTCTGTTGACGTCACTGAAGCCAAGGTTCGTATGTTTGAAGCTCTGAAGCCACGAAAATCACAGTCTCTGGGACCCGCCCTCGCGTCAAACGTTATGACGTTGAGGGCGGAGCAGATTCTCACCTCCAACGATCTACTCAGGCCACAAACTCCGGATTTTCACACTGTAGCTCTGCTCCGCCCTCACGTCAAAACGCAATGACATCGAGGGCGGGACACAAAAACCGCCACCCACACAGAGCTACAACGGAAACAGCAGCGGTGCACGCCACGAACCAGGTAAAACCGTGACAAGCCATGCAGCCATGAAACCCTTGCTAGCGCCCGTTTCATTGCACTCAGAAACGGGCCTTTGTTTACTAGTTAAATATAAAACATGTCCAATCAATAGAAATACACTGAAAATTATCTTAAGCAGAGTGATGGCAGCTGTTCAACAGAGCACTCCCTTTCAGTTCTCCTTCCTCAGGAACCGTCATCAACAATTATGTCCCGGGAAAAGCAAATTTCTCCATCAGATAATGCTGCTGAAAATCTGCGCATGACCCCAATTAGCAGGATTTATCCAGATAAGAGCTTTTCCTACTGAGTAAAGTCCCAATGAATATTGAGCACTTTATTTTACCCCATATCTAGTGAAAAAGAAAATGGCCTAATTGATGTTTGTGAGTATAAGAATTTAATGGTAGAACTATCTGATCATGAATGAAACCCACCTCCCCGCTCCCCCCGTTTTCTATTTCTGTTGATGGCTCTCTCATTCTCCCTGTCTCCTCAGCTCAAAACCTTGGAGTCATCTTTGACTCTTCTCTCTCCTTCTCTGCTCATATCCAGCAGACCGCCAAGACCTGTCGTTTCTTTCTTTACAACATCCGTAAAATCCGCCCCTTTCTTTCCGAGCACTCTACCAAAACCCTCATCCACACCCTTGTCACCTCTCGTTTAGACTACTGCAATCCGCTTCTTGATGGCCTCCCACTTAGTCACCTCTCCCCTCTCCAGTCGGTTCAAAACTCTGCTGCCCGTCTCATCTTCCGCCAGGGTCGCTTTACTCATACTACCCCTCTCCTCAAGACCCTTCACTGGCTCCCTATACGTTTTCGCATCCTGTTCAAACTTCTTCTACTAACCTATAAATGTATTCACTCTGCTGCTCCCCAGTATCTCTCCACACTCGTCCTTCCCTACACCCCTTCCCGTGCACTCCGCTCCATGGATAAATCCTTCTTATCTGTTCCCTTCTCCACTACTGCCAACTCCAGACTTCGCGCCTTCTGTCTCGCTGCACCCTACGCCTGGAATAAACTTCCTGAGCCCCTACGTCTTGCCCCATCCTTGGCCACCTTTAAATCTAGACTGAAAGCCCACCTCTTTAACATTGCTTTTGACTCGTAACCACTTGTAACCACTCGCCTCCACCTACCCTCCTCTCTTCCTTCCCGTTCACATTAATTGATTTGATTTGCTTACTTTATTTATTTTTTGTCTATTAGATTGTAAGCTCTTTGAGCAGGGACTGTCTTTCTTCTATGTTTGTGCAGCGCTGCGTATGCCTTGTAGCGCTATAGAAATGCTAAATAGTAGTAGTAGTAGTAGTAATGTATCCTTAAATTAAATGCTAACAATATGAAGTGACACTATAATCTGTATATGCAAAAATCATGCAAATATTGCTTCAAAAAAAGCCCACCACCCTCCCTCAAATAATAAATCCAACAAAATATGAAAATGATACTGAAAATGTCAGAGATGTCATAAAATATTTTTGAAGCAATATTTGCATGATTTTTGCATATACAAATTATAGTGTCACTTCATATTGTTAGCATTTCATTTAAGAATAGCAAAGTCAGCCAAGTGCTCGTTAGGGGCGCCCTTCTTTTTTCTATTATCGGCCGAGGACACCCATCTCGTAATCATGCCCCAGTCGTGCCTTCACTACAGTGCTGACGCGCCCTCATGAACTTTGGTCGTTCCCGCGATGGGAAGCAGTTGAGGATGCCCAAAATCGACTTTCAATTATGCCAATTTGGGCAACCCTGAGAGGACGCCCATCTCCCGATTTGTGTCGGGAGATGGGCGCCCTTCTCTTTTGAAAATAAGCCTCCTAGTTGGTGATTTATTGAAAATCTCTGAGAGACGCTGAAAAAAACGCTTAGATTATTTCAGGCCTGCGGGGTGCGGTGCACACACCCAGCAGCATTGAGATAAGTGCACCTTTATTATTTTCATTTGAGCATGTGCTTCCAATGTGAAAGAGACTATTAAGTACAGTTAGAGCGCTTTATTTACAGGTTAGGAAAGTATACCATTTGATTTCATTATTGTATTATTGTATCATCATACATTTACAAGACAAATTTCTGAGATATATATTTTCAAGAGAAATTGTTTTAGTGAAAATATGACATGCTGTTTGTAAGGAGATGAGAAAATAACAAGTGTTTGCTTATATAGAAACAAGATAAAATTATAGTAAAGTTGGAGAAGAGGAGAGGAGAATTCATCTCTAAAACACACACATAGGATACATTCTTAGCATCAGTGTATTAAGTGATAATATGAGAGAGAGTTTTATCCCCTTAAATATTGTGAACATTGGAACATATTAGGTTTATTTGAGTATATGAGTAGATTACTTTGGAGTTTAAATTGTTTATTATTTTGGTGTGTCTTCTTTATT
Organism: Microcaecilia unicolor; assembly: GCF_901765095.1. Classification (NCBI taxonomy): domain Eukaryota; kingdom Metazoa; phylum Chordata; class Amphibia; order Gymnophiona; family Siphonopidae; genus Microcaecilia; species Microcaecilia unicolor. Next base: position 423,454,167 of record NC_044031.1, read on the forward strand.
GGTGGGAGCACTGGTTTGATTGCTCACAATTTATATATATACTAAAAAATGTGGAGAAGCTCAATGATCGAGAAACTTGTCCACCCTTAGGAGCAGATATTACCTTTGTATGCTGCCCCATTTGGGTGAGTTAATACTCTGAGAACCTCTCCTTCACTTAAAAAAATTTTTCTTTTTGACTTTCAAATATTTTTTCTTTTTTTCTTCCTTTTTGAATTTATGTAGTGGATATTTGATCCATAAGTCTCCAAAGTTAGTCTTCTCATATTTCTCTTTCAATTTGTACCCTGGTTCGTATTTGTACATTGCAACCTCTACCATATGAAGATGATGATGGCAAGTGAAGACATTATAGTAAGTGAGCTGACTGAGCATCAAAATTCAGGCTGATATAGAGGATGCTATACCCACATTACAGGAAATCCTTGAAACATAGGAAAATCCTGCCAAATGAATCTTATTGACTTCTTTGACTGGGTGACCAACAAACTGGATGAAGGACGTGCACTAGATGTAATCTACTTGGATTTCTGCAAAGCCTTTGATACATTCCCCCATAGAAGTCTTGTGAATAAGATGAGAGGGCTGAACTTAGGATCAAAAGTAGTGAACTGGATAGGAAACTGGTTGACCGACAGGTGGCAGAGGGTGGTTGTAATTGGAATCGGCTCGGAGGAAAGGGAGGTGAGCAATGGAGTTCCTCAGGGGTCGGTGCTGGGGCCAAGTCTGTTTAATATATTTGTGAGAAATATTTCTGAAGGGTTGGAAAGGTTTGCATTTTTTGCAGATGTTACCAAAATAGCCAATAGAGTGGACATCCTGAAGGGAGTAGAAACAAAGAGAAGGGGTCTCCAAATGTTAGGAATGGTCAAGGGTCCGGCAGGTAAAATTTAATGTTCTCAAAAACAGCACATTATGTATTATCAATTTAAAACGAATACAATTTGTTAAACAAACTTTAATTAATCAATTAATTAAACAAAACATCCAGTTCTTTGGTCACATTTACAACATATTTCCATCAATAACAAACTCAAAAATGTAATGTTCTCAAAAACAGCAAATTATCCTGCTTATAATCGAATGAGAAAAACGCCCAAGTTCCGACCTAAATCGGGAGATGGACGTTTATCTCACAAAAACGAATAAAGCGGTATAATCGAAAGCCGATTTTTGGACGTTTTCAACTGCAATCCGTCGCGGATGCGGACAAAGTTGATGGGGGCGTGTCAGAGGTGTGGCGAAGGCGGAACTGGGGCGTGGTTATCTGCCGAACAGAGATGGGCGCATTTCACCGATAATGGGAAAAAAATATGCATTTTTAGCTAGAATTTAGGACACTTTTCCTGGACCCTGTTTTTTCACGAATAAGGCCCCAAAAAGTGCCCTAAATGACCAGATGACCACTGGAGGGAATCGGGGATGACCTCCCCTGACTCCCCCAGTGGTCACTAACCCCCTCCCACCACAACAAATGAAGTTTCTCAACTTTTTATTTTCACCCTCAAATGTCATACCCAGCTCCCTGACAGCAGTATGCAGGTCACTGGAGGAGTTGTTAGGGGGTGCAGTGGACTTCAGGCAGGTAGACCCAGGCCCATCCCCCCTACCTGTTACAATTGTGCTGCTTAATGCTTATTAGTCGTCCAACCCCCCCAAACCCACTGTACCCACATGTAGGTGCCCCCCTTCACCCCTTAGGGCTATAGTAATGGTGTAGACTTGTGGGCAGTGGGGTTTGAGGGGGATTTGGGGGGCTCAACACACAAGGGAAGGGTGCTATGCACCTGGGAGCTCTTTTACCTTTTTTTTTGGTTTTGTAAAAGTGGCCCCTAGGGTGCCCGGTTGATGTCCTGGCATGTGAGGGGGACCAGTGCACTACGAATCCTGGCCCCTCCCACGAACAAATGCCTTGGATTTATTCGTTTTTGAGCTGGGCGCTTTCATTTTCCATTATCGCTGAAAAACAAAAACGCCCAGCTCACACATTGTTGAATAAAACATGGGCGTCTATTTTTTCCCAAAATACGGTTCGGTCCGCCCCTTCACGGACCCGTTCTTGGAGATAAACGCCCATGGAGATAGGCGTTTTCGTTCAATTATGCCCCTCTCTGTATTATCAATTTAAAACAAATAACATTTGTTACATTAAACTTTAATTAAACATAGCATCCGGTTCATTGGTCACATTTACATCATATTTCCATCAATAACAAACTCATAACAGGAATCTTTATGTTGAGTCATTCTTTGAAGGGGTTGCTGGTCAATGATCAACAGGAAGTGTTGCCCCAACAGCTAGTGCTGGAAGGTTTCCAGGGCTCGCTTGACAGCTAGAGCCTCCTTCTCAATTACTGCACAATTTTTCTCTCTTGGGTACATCTTCCAGCTAATGCATGCCACCAGGTGGTCTTCCCCATCTAGTTCCTGGGCAGAATGACCCTGAGTCCAATCTCTGAGGCATCTGTCTGAATGAAGAGTCAGTTGAAGCCTGGGCTAACCAACACCGGTTCAAAACAGATATCTCTCTTCAAAGTTTGAAAAGCACCATCCAGTTCTTCAGTCCAATACATCTTCTCTGGAGCTTTTTTCTGCAATAGATATGATAGCGGTTCTGCTTTCTCAGCAAACCCTGGAATAAACCAGCGATAGTAACAAACAAGCCCGTACTTGCTTCTTCATCTGAGGTATTGGCCTTAACCTTCTGGATCTGGAGTCTCACTTCTCCTTTTCCAACTGAGCATCCCACATACCGGACATTGCAGAGCTGATTAATGCAGAGTTAGGTTTCATGAAAGGGTAACTATTTTCAGCTACACTACTTGCATTGCAGTCATAGTGTGGCTGACAATGAGATTATCTGGGAGCACCTGAAGGACAATTCTGTAAGCTGACGCTCATGAGTACTGCCCTTTTATGCACATAAGAGTAGAGGGAAATAGCAGTTACACACATAAGCATACTAAGCACTATTCTATAACGGCATGCATATTATAGCATATTATAGTGTGCAACTGCAAAGGGCATGGACAGGGCTCCAAGTTGTGCACTTAACTTAGACAATGCTGTAAATTCATGTTTCCTTGCCTCTTAAGTACTCACATTTATGCCAGATCTATGCCTGGTTTAGTTTAGTTAATTATTATTCACTATACAGTCCTTTCTGTAAAATACAGGCCAAAGTGGTGTACAACCAAAACAATAGAAAGAAAAGAACTCCATTAAAATTAAAGAAAAGATCACAAAACGATCATCACTAGAATACAATCACCAACTACATACATGCTGAATGTTATGCTGCTATTCTGTAACAGCATCTTGGAATCTAGATTCTGTTAGAAAATAGGTGCTCATGGTGCTTGAACAGGATACTTAAAAGGAGGAGTCTGCTTATAGAATCTCAACTATTATGCATTTGCCATCTATATATTTGAACCTACATCTTTCTGGGAACTTATCAACACATATTCCCCCCGATATTAGGTCAGCAGTGGTGACTGTTTTGCTGCCCGCTACCTGCATTATTATCAGACTAGCCGTTCAGCCCGTAAAAATGAGCTAGTATAGGAGGGGGGGTTGAAAGGCCCCCCACCCCGCCGCCGAGTTCGCCGCTGCCGCTCCCCCTCCGAGTCCCCCCCCCCCGGAGCCGTCGCCGTCGCCACCCACCTTCCACCCGGTCGGGCCCTCGCTCCGCTATTGAAACAGCGAGGGCACGCAGCACACAGCTCTGCTGAGCTGCCGTGGCCTTCCTTCTTCTCTGCCTGTGTCCTGCCCTCGTGTGACGTAACGTCGTCGAGGGCGGGACACAGACAGAGAAGAAGAAGGAAGGCCGACGGCAGCTCAGCAGAGCTGTGTGCTGCGTGCCCTCGCTGTTTCAATAGCGGAGCGAGGGCCCGACCGGGTGGAAGGTGGGTGGCGGCGGAGACTCTGGGAGGGGGAAGCATTAGCGATGGCGGTGTCCCTTGCAAACGCCCCCGTCATCACGTATTGACACGGGGGCGGGGCAGAGAGGGTCTCTACTGCGCATTTGCGAGTGAGTATGACACTCGCCATTTATATATATTGATATTTAATGTCAGACACAGTCCAGACTTTGGCATCGAATATCCAGTGTTTTTTCTTACTTTTTTTGAGCCGGCTAACACATAGGTAGTTAAGTCAATATTCAGCCCATCACTGCATAAGCCAAACCACTTAAAGATAGGATTGCTATTTATGTTGGCCAAATTAAGAGGTTATCTTATAGAGGGAGGGACTGAATATTGGCACTTAACCCAACTCTGTCACTGAACACCCACTTAATGGCTTTTGAATACATCACTAACTGGTCATTTCAGTGGAGAGTACTGGTTAAGTGCTGCTGAAAATGACCAGATAGCCACAAACAAGTGACAACCCAGTTGACACTCATTTCTGGCCAGTCAAAAGTTTGAATATCAATCAGAATATCTTTTCCTGAATAGTACAAAAAAAAAAGGAGCTGGTGAATATGACCCCAAAATTTCATTTCATATTGTTTCCCCATGTCATTTATGGGGTTTCTCATTTTGTTTAGATTTGTTTTCCTATTTTTTCCATTTTGGATTTATGTGCATACTTTTGGAAAAAGCATGCACTTTTCTAAAAGAATGCACAGTTTGGCAAAGCAGGTTGCACTATTTGCAAAGAAGGCATACTCTGATGGAAAGAGTGTGAACTATTCCTGTAGTGTACACATGTGCACATTATTCATTATTATTATTATTAACATTTGTATAGCGCTACCAGATGCACGCAGCGCTGAACACCTAACACAGAGAGACAGTCCCTGCTCGATAGAGCTTATAATCTAAAAATACAGACAGACAAGACAATTAAGGGCGAGGAAAGTACTGGGCTAGAAGGAACAAGGATAGGGGAATTATTCACGCATGTACATTGGTCTGAAAATAGTTCACACTCTTTTGGAAGAATGTCACTATCAATGATATACAAACAATCTGAAAGTTTGTTTTTTTTTCTGTTACATTTTTCCCACTCATGGCAGGCTCAATGTGGCAGGCAATGGAGGGTTAAGTGACTTGCCCAGAGTCACAAGGAGCTGCCTGTGCCGGGAATTGAACTCAGTTCTTCAGGACCAAAGTCCACCACCCTAACCACTAGGCCACTCCTCCACTCAGAAAACCCCCCAATATGAATTGATATGATAAATATCATTAACATTCCCCATGTTGTTTCAAATGAATGTACATCCCTACTGGACAATCTATGAAAGAAAAACTGTCATCTAGTGAAAGACATAGAATTGCATCTAGTTTTGTATGACCTATACTTCGGCATTTTATGCATCTAGAATGGGCTGAGTTGAAGTTTGATGTACACATATACATGTTTGTTCTGCCTTAGGTTTTGTTTCTTAGCTTTTACTATATTCTATCTCTTTCAAATGTTGGCATTCCTTTTCTATCTTATGTTAAATTTTATGTTAACGTTTGATTTTAGACATTGGTCATACACTGTTTCGATATACATTGTGTTAAAAGTGCTCTATTAAGTGATAAATAAATACTAGATTTGGTAAAAGTTATTACCACATGCTAACATGAATAAAGGCAGACTATTTACTACAGGTCCCATTATATGCAGTGGAACCTATTGACTAATACTGAGGATCATTTTAAAAAACATTTTTGATTTACCCACCTAAATGGGCTCATAAAAGTCAGTCATGCCTAAAAGTCTGCATAATAAACCTGCTCAGATAAGGATAGAGATAGGGTAGAAGATGGGCAGAGGTATTGTATATGCCTGTATTTTCTAAACTAGAAGCGATCACATATATGGTATGCTTGCACATTTGCACCTACTCTAGAGCAGACGTAATTTTTTAATCTAGGTGCAATAGTTCTGCATGATTTGCGCTAGTCTTTCATAAGGCTACTTAGAGGGGCATTTTCGATCTGATGTCTAAGTCCGACTTTGGACGTTTTGCAAAAAACATTCAAAATCCAAATGGGAAAGAAGGTCATTTTCAAAAAAGAAAGACATCTATCTTTTGTTTTTGAAAATACTGTTCCGAACAACGTTTTGTGATTTGGTTGTTTTGTTTTATGGTCCATTTAAAAAATAAAAAAAAAACATCCAAGTGCAAAACGCACAAAATCAAGCACCTGGGATGCAGGAGGAGCCAACATTTTTAGTAGACTGGTCCACCTGACATCCCAGGACAGCAATTGGGCACCCTAGGGGGGCACTGCTGTGGACTTCATAAAATGCTCCCAGGTACACATCCCACCATTGCTCCCTTACCTTGTGTGCTGAGCCCCCAAAAACCCACTACTCCCAACTGTACACCACTACCATAGCCTTTATAGGTGAACGGAGAACCTATATATGTGGGCATAGTGGGTTTCTGGTGAGTTTTGGAGGGCTCACAGTTTCCTTCACAAGTGGAGGTAGGAGCCTGGGTCCACCTGTCTGCAGTGCACTGCACCCAACACTAGACTACTCCAGGGACCTGCATGCTGTTCTAATGGACAAGAGTTTAACATCTGAGGCTGGTATAGAGGTTGGTAAGTAATGTTTTTCATCACATTTTTGGGGGGTGGGAAAGGGTTAGTAACCACTGGGGGAATAAGGGGAGGTTATTCCTGATTCCCTCCAGTGGTCATCTGGTTATTTAGGGCACCTTTTTGTGTCTTATTCGTAATAAAAACAGGTCTAGCTCAAAACATCTAAGTCTTAGTCCTGGACGGTTTTATTGTATTCCATTATAGATGAAAAACATCTACGTCTCAGGAACACCCAAGTTCTGCCCTGAACATGCCCCTGGTACTACCTCTTGAGATTTGGACGCACTTCTGGCGGATTTCAAAGAAAAACATCTAAAAATAGGTTTCAAAAATACTGATTTGGAGTTTTTTGTTAGAAAAACGTCCAAATGCAGACTTATGCCACTTTTTGGACATTTTTCTCTTTTGAAAATGAGCCTGTTAGGCACCTATGTATCTTTATAAAATAGGCACCTCCCTGCCCTATTAAACCAGGTATACTGTTATAAAATTATTATTAAGACCTGTTAATGGCATTAGTGTGCGCTAACACAGTAGTACATGCTACTGTTTGATATGAACTGTTTGTCTCCCCCCTCCTCCCCCTTGCCTAATGCACTACTACAATTCCAAGTTGTATATTGCCAGTGTGACGGGAGATTGGGATTTAGCTACCTTCTGTGCAGGCGGCTGTCGGTTTTCCTACTCCTTAGGTAACTGTGTTAAAATATCCTATTCCAGCTGTAACACTTGTTTTACAAGAGCCCTAGTTTTGTCTGACACAATATGGAACAACATTTGTCATTCGTTATCAGGGGTGATATATTTGTTAGCCTGCAGAGAAACATCTGCTGTGCTTTAATCTCCAGTGAGCAGGCCAATATTCATAGGATACAGCTGCATAAAATCACAGTATTAGATGGGGCTGTCCAGTCTGACATGAAGACTAGCTGGCAGGCAGACAGGAACAGATTTTATTATCTGCCTTTTACATATTTATTCATGTCAAATATATCATAGAATCCATACTTTAGACCTGCTTTATGCATTGCAGTTCTGCACCAGCAACTCATTGACAACCAAATGAGAAATTTATGTTACATATTTAATATGGACATTTGAATGATTATCAAATCCATAGAAGCCAAACCTGCCCAATCACCCCTAAATAATGGATGAGAAGTGGATGTGACTCAATTTGTTCAGTATAAAACCTGGACGACCTCTGTCTCCCATTTCATCACAGCCGCACTGTCATTATTTGCTTCTATTCATCTCACTTGGCATCACTCAATAAAATCTGCACATGATAAAAGGGAATAACCTTGGTCAACAGTAAGAATACAGGAAAAGAAAGATGAGCCGTTTACTGCACTTACAAGCAGAGACCAATTGGCGTATAATTGCCATGATGAGATATGCCGATACATTATGAGTCTATGGGTCCCGGAAAATTAGCTAATGAAGGCTGGAAGGTACAGTATATTAAGAAAAATATTAGAAGTTATAACTTAGAGGAAACAATCTGAGAAAAATGTCCAAAAAGTGGCATAAATCTGCATTTGGACATTTTTCTCATAAAAACGTCCAAAATGGTATTTTCAAAACCAATTTTTAGACATTTTTCTATGAAGTCCATCAGAAGTGCGTTCTAATCACAAGGGTGCATGTCAGGATGTGTTAAGGGCAGGATCTGGCTGTTCTTAACACTTGGAAGGTTTTCAGCCATAATGGAACAAAACAAAAGCATCCAGGACTAAAACTAAGAGTTTTTGAGCTAGACCTGTTTTTATAATGAATAAGGTACAAAAAGGTGCCCTAAATGATCAGATGATCACTGTAGAGAATCAGGGATGACCTCTCCTTACTCCCCCAGTGGGTACTAACCCCCTCCCACCCACCCCCAAAAAATGTGATTTAAAACATTACTTGCTAGCCTCTATGCCAGCCTCAGGTGCATTAGAACAGCATGCAGGTCTCTGGAACAGTCTAGTGGTTGGTGCAGTGCACTGCAGACAGGTGGACCCAGGCCCATACCTCACCCTACTTGTTACACTTGTGGAGGAAACTGTGAATCCTCCAAAACTTACCAGAAACCCACTGTACCCACACATAGGTGCTCCTTCACCCGTAAGGGCTATGGTACTGGTGTACAGTTAGGTGTAGTGGGTTTTGGGGGAGACAAGATAAGGGAGCAATGGTGAGATGTGTACCTGGAAGCATTTTATGAAGTCCGCTGTAGTGCCCTCTAGGATGCCCTATTGCTTTCCTGGAATATCTGGGGGACCAGTCTTCTAAAAATGCTGGTTCCTTTTACATCCTAATGGCTTGATTTTGTGTGTTTTGCACGTGGATGTTTTTTTTTTTTTTTTCAAAACCAGACCAAAAAACAAAAGATCCAAATCTCAAAACCTTGTTCAGAACAGTATTTAAAAAAAAAAAAAAAAAGATAGGTGTTTTTCTTTTTTGAAAATGATCTTTCCTATTCAGATTTTGGACGTTTTTTGCAAAAAGTCCAAAGTCGGACTTAGACGTCATATCAAAAATGCCCCTCCACGTCAGTCATATCAAAGAAAAAGTGCTGGTAGATTTACAGATATGGTTTTTTTTTCCTTACAGTTTTGCTATTTTGTGATAGCTGTAGGACGCCTCATGTATTTTTAAAGGAATTGCATTTCCTGGGTGGTGAAAGGGCCTGGACCTTCAATTTAGTTCACACTATTTTATTTAACCTATACAATTATTCATTATAGTTATTCATAATTATTCATTATTGAATAATTAATGATTGATTATTGCCACACTATGAGATTACTTTTGATTGCATGTTTTCAAGTTTATTTATAACATTTGGCATGCTGGTACCAAAACCATAATAGAGGTTCCATTTAAAAGCAACACTACCAATTAGCACGCACTGAATGTGAAGAAGCCCATGGGAATTGAATGGGCTTCTTCGCATTCAGCATGACAAATTGGTAGCACCACTTTGTAAAAGGAGCCCTAGGTTTTTTTTGTTTGATTTTTGTAGCATCAAAACCGTTCATACAAAGCAATAAACCACAATTCTGCCAGGACATGAATTCACCATATTGTTACTCACTAAACATAGATGGGATCAACATCTGGTAGTAAAAAGATAACATGAAAGCAACACTTTCCTGTACTAAATATTACCACAATTAGCTGAAGTCAATTCTCCAGAACCAAATGTGAACCTTAAAAAGATTTTGCCTTTTGTGTAGTCCCATGTTTATGCTTTATTCCATCTTCCTTGATATTTCTTTTCCAATGTTTGAATATTCTGATGGAAATACTAACCATGTTCTTCACCAACAGTACCCAAGTTTGGTTTAAAGAAATCTAAATAGGAGTGTTCATAGTGGAGCTTGAGTGGCATTTTGCATCAGAGACCTGTGCAGCTCTTGATTAATTCTTCAACTAGATCTTTGTAGTTTTCTGCTTTGTTATTTCCTAGGAAATCACAAATTATTGTCTTGAAAGCATTCCTAGCTCTTCTTTCTGCAGTAGTCATTGTATCTTCCAACATTTGTGATGCCAGCATCTGTTTGATATGCAGAACAACAAATACACCTCCAGAGACTTTATCATCAGACAATTTAGAAAACATTTAATATATTTCCTGAAATATTTTGCAATTAGGATTAAACCCAACTCAATGTGCAGTGGTGGACATTGAGGGAACCAGGTGGCAATTTGTCTCTCAGCAGCCATTCTCTTCTGATGTAGTGCTGAGCATAGTTTCTACTGTCCTACAGACAGAAGAAGCAAGGGTGTTTGATAGAACCACCTTGCAACCCCAGTAGAAATCCTAACATCTTGAAATCTCCACAAACATCTCAATTGTATTCATCATATTTAGCCTTTTGCAACAATGTCTTCACATTGTGGTAATTTTCTTTGAGATGCACTGAGTGACCCAGAGGAATTGATGGATGCACATTGCCATTGTGAAGCAGCACTACTTTGAGAGCCACTGATGAGCTGTCAATCAAGAAAGGCCACTCTTCTGGGCAATGTTTCATATCAATTTCATCAAACAGTGCAGAGACATCAGCACAGTAACACGAACAATCTGTGACTACATAAAATCTAGCAAATGTTATGTCTTTTCTGGAATGCATATGCTTTGCAAATAGGATTCAAGAAATTTCAAGCTTTCAGGCATGATATCAAGTCTTCTGTACCGGATTTGGTAATACCCAAGTGTCTCATTGAGGGGCCCTTTATTAAGCCATGGCAAAAAGTGGCCTGCAGCAGTGCAAGCACGTCTTTTGGGAGCACACTGGGTCAGTTTTTGCAGCGTCTTGGAAAAAGATCCTTTTTTAAGGGGCTAGAAAATGTACGTGCAGCAAAATTAAAACCAGCACGCAACCATTTTTAGCCTGAGATCTTACCGCCACCCATTGACTTAGCAGTAAGGTCTCATGTGCTACCCAGGTAAGCGCCATGCAGTAGAAAATAGAAAATATTTTTTAACATGTGTTTTCGGCACACATCAAATTCAGAATTACTACCCAGGGCACGCAATACTCGGAGGGTAATGCCGATTTGGCGCACACTGGATGCGTGCCTTCATAAAAGGGCCCCTAAATTATGTATTCCTTTTGATTTGGAAAATGTGGTTGTCCACAAAGACAACCAGAATACTGCTCTTCAATTTCCTTAACAGTTTTTTAGCATGTTCATTAACGGCAGAAACTGGAATTGGTAAGTCTTCATTATGAGGCACTGGAGCAATAAAAGATGGAATATTTGCATTTACAAGCATTTGTTTATCTGTTAACTTCTTGGGATGCCTAATGTTGGTCCTCAAGGGCCACAGCCCAGTCTGGGTTTCAGGATTTCACTAATTAATATGCATGATATCTATTTGAATGAACTGCCTCCATTGTATGCAAATAGATGTCATGCATATTCATTGTGGAAATCCTGAAAACCTGACTGGGTTGCAGCCCTCGAGAACCAACATTGAGCAACCATGTTGTACTTCGTTATATCCACCATGCAAAAGTAGTAGCATCCAGGTTTTGGTTATGCGCCCTCCTTATTCCTTGTATGGCAAATTCCATACAGTGTCTGCAACAATCATAAATGACATTAGACATCCATGATTTGTCCTGATCAACCATTGGCATCCCAAAGTAGGTTTCTCATCCAAAGTGAAATTTTGTGCCATGAACATATTTCACTACAAGGATATGGTTGAAGAATTGATCAAGAGCTGCAGAGGTCTCTGATGCAAAATGTCACTCATGTCATGCTTTAGTGGAAAGACCATATTCTAAAGAAAACTCATAAATTATAAATGCACAGAGAAAATCCTGTGGGACCATTATTCTAAAAATTATGTTAGCAATTGTAGAATCTATCATAATGACCAAGAGATATCAAATTTCTCTCAATAATATTTATCAAATACCATCAGGCCATTTTATAAGTTGGGTGCTAAATCAGTTGTTTATGGGACCATAAAAACCTTTTCTACAGAGTGATCAATTCCAGCTAGAGAAGTCCTATAGGGAGAGCTATAATAGTCATCACACGCAAGAGCTTAGTGGCTACCTTCAATCCTGAATGTTGCACATAATAATGATCACAGATCCTGATTACAAAGTAACTGAAAAGGAACATGTGCTGTCTAGAAAGGTTTGCCTCTTTGAGCATGATACCAAAATCTGCACTAGGGTAGACACTGCTGATGGCATGGACAACATAAGCAGTAATGTACCAAAAGTTGAATTAATAGTCTAGAATTTGACAGCTAAGATTTAACGCTAAAAAAAAATGCAGGGTCATGTATTTGGGCTGCAAAAACCTGAGGGAGAAATACAGTATAGGGAATTAAATAGCACTGTGTACAAAGGAAGAGCAATACTTGGTGGTGATTGATTCTGATGATCTTAGGATGACCAAGTAGGTAGAAAAAGTGATGACAAAAGCCAGACAGATATATAGGCGTATATACATAAGTAATGCCATACTGGGAAAAGACCAAGGGTCCATCGAGCCCAGCATCTTGTCCACGACAACGGCCAATCCAGGCCAAGGGCACCTGACAAGCTTCCCAAACGTACAAACATTCTATACATGTTATTCCTGGGATTTTGGATTTTTCCAAGTCCGTTTAGTAGCGGTTTATGGACTTGTCCTTTAGGAAACCGTCCAACCCCTTTTTAAACTCTGCTAAGCTAACCGCCTTCACCACATTTTCCGGCAATGAATTCCAGAGTTTAATTACACGTTGGGTGAAGAAAAAGTTTCTCCGATTTGTTTTAAATTTACTACACTGTAGTTTCATCGCATGCCCCCTAGTCCTAGTATTTTTGGAAAGCGTGAACAGACGCTTCACATCCACCTGTTCCACTCCACTCATTATTTTATATACCTCTATCATGTCTCCCCTCAGCCGTCTCTTCTCCAAGCTGAATAGCCCTAGCCTCCTTGGTCTTTCTTCATAGGGAAGTCGTCCCATCCCCGTTATCATTTTAGTCGCCTTTCGCTGCACCTTTTCCAATTCTACTATATCTTTCTTGAGATGCAGCGACCAGAATTGAACACAATACTCAAGGTGCGGTCGCACCATGGAGCGATACAATGGCATTATAACATCCTCACACCTGTTTTCCATACCTTTCCTAATAATACCCAACATTCTATTCGCTTTCCTAGCCGCAGCAGCACACTGAGCAGAAGGTTTCAGCGTGTTATCGACGACGACACCCAGATCCCTTTCTTGGTCCGTAACTCCTAACGTGGAATGGCCAGTAGGAAAAAGGAAGTGATAATTCCTCTATGTAAGCCTCTAGTGAGACCTAAATTAGAGTACTGTGTAAAATTCTGGAGACTGCATTTTCAAAAAGATATAAATAGGATGGAGCCATTCCAAAAATTGACTGATAAAATGGTCAGTGGTTTTCTTCATAAAACATATGAAGACAGACTTAGGGGTCCTTTTACTAAGGTGTAGCAAAAAATGGCCTGCACTGTTGTAGGCTCGTGTATTGGATCGCAAAGGCCATTTTTCAATGCGCCTGAGAAAAAGGCCTTTTTTTGGCCAAAAATGGACATGCAGCAAAATAAAAACTGGTGCGAGTCCATTTTGGGCCTGAGACCTTACTGCCACCCACTGACTTAGCGGTAAGGTCTCACACATTAAACGGGTGGTAATTGTCAATGTGCTGCCGATCGCTTCCCTGTTAGCGCCACACAGTAGAAAATAAAAAATATTTTCAGACGTGCGTATCGGACATGCATAAAAAATGGAATTACCACCCGGGGCTCACTGTAGCTGGGCGGTAGTTCCAAATTGACGCATGTTGGATGCACGTGGAGGGGCATAATTGAACAAAAACGTCTATCTCCATGGGCGTTTATCTCCGAGAACGGGTCCATGAAGGGGCGGACCGAACCGTATTTTCGGAAAAAATAGACGTCCATGTTTTATTCGACAATTTGTGAGCTGGGCGTTTTTGTTTTTCAGTGATAATGGAAAATGAAAGCGCCCAGCTCAAAAACGAATAAATCCAAGGCATTTGTTCGTGGGAGGGGCCAGGATTCGTAGTGCACTGGTCCCCCTCACATGCCAGGACACCAACCGGGCACCCTAGGGGGCACTTTTACAAAAACAAAAAAAAAGGTAAAAGAGCTCCCAGGTGCATAGCACCCTTCCCTTGGGTGTTGAGCCCCCCAAGTCCCCTTCAAAACCCACCGCCCACAAGTCTACACCATTACTATAGCCCTAAGGGGTGAAGGGGGGCACCTACATGTGGGTACAGTAGGTTTGAGGGGCGGTTCGGAGGGCTCCCATTTACCAGCACAAGTGTAACAGGTGGGGGGGATGGGCCTGGGTCCACCTGCCTGAAGTCCACTGCACCCCCTAATAACTGCTCCAGTGACCTGCATACTGCTGCCAGGGAGGTGGGTATGACATTTGAGGGTGAAAATAAAAAGTTGTGAAACGGCATATTTTGTGGTGGGAGGGGGTTTGTGACCACTGGGGGAGTCAGGGGAGGTCATCCCCGATTCCCTTCAGTGGTCATCTGGTCATTTAGGGCACTTTTTGGGGCCTTATTCGTGGAAAAGCAGGGTCCAGGAAAAGTGCCCTAAATTCTCGCTAAAAACGCATATTTTTTCCCATTATCAGCGAAAGGCGCCCATCTCTGATCGCCTGATAACCACGCCCCAGTTCCGCCTTCACCATGCCTTCGACACGCCTCCATCAACTTTGTCCGCATCCGCGACGGAGTGCAGTTGAAAACGTCCAAATTCGGCTTTCGATTATACCGCTTTATTCGTTTTTGTGAGATAAACGTCTATCTCCCGATTTGGGTCGCAATATAGGCGTTTTTCTTTTTCAATTATAAGATGGATAGGTGCCTACACACCTTAGTAAAAGGGCCCCTTAAAAATCTCAATATGTATATAGAGACATGTGAAGGTGCGATTTCAATATGAATTCTAATTCCAATTTTGGACGTTTTTCTAAAAATGTCCAAAAGTCAAATGGCGAACATGGCCATTTTCAAACCTGAAAAACACCTACCATTTTGTTTCAAAAATGGCTATCCTAGGTATTTTTAGATGTTTTATGCTCAGTGCCTTTTTCTTTTGTGACCATTAAAAAAAAATGTTCAAGTGGAAAATGCACAAAAACAAGCTATTGGGACGTGGTGGTGGTGGGGAGCATTCTTAGTATACTAGCCACACAGAGATCTCAGTAGAGCAGTAGGGCACCCTGGGGGGCATTGCAGTGGACTTCATATAAAAGGTCCCAGTTACATATTTTAATGTGACCCTCTTATGGGGAGCCTCCAAAACCAAAAACCTACTGTACCCAACTGTACACCACTCCAATAGCCCTTATGCCTTCAGGTGTCACCTATATGTGGGTATAGTAGGTTTTTGGTGGGTGTTAGAGAGTTTCTTTCACATCTTCAGAGGGTTGGAGGGTGTCAGTGACCACTGGGGTTATAAGGAGAAATCAAGCCTTAATCCCTCCAGTGGTCATCTGGTCATTTACACACCTTTTAGTCATAATTAAACAGGTCCAGACCAAAACATCCAACTTGTAGCCCTGGACACTTTTGCTTTGTTCCATTAGGACAGAAAAAAAGTACAAGTTGTGGGAACACCCAAATCCTATCCCAACACACCCCCTTCTGATTTGGACACATTGCAGACAAACTGAGTAGAAAAACATCTTAAAATGTGTTTCAAAATAGCAATTTGAATGTGTTTGCAAGAAAAAAAACATCCATCTGCAGCTTTGTGCTGCTTTTTGGACATTTTTATGTTGTGAAACTGAGCTTTTTAATATCTATTTATTTAATTTATTTATTTATTAGGATTTATTTACCGCCTTTTCGAAGGAATTCACTGAAGGCAGTGTACAGCAAGAATAAGTCAAACATAAACAATATACAATTACAGTAGTAAAAATATTCAAACAAAAGTACAAAGTATGGCATAGTATGCTACATAATAATGCAGAAATAAATAACTAACAAACGCAAGAACCCCCAGAGGAGAGAAAAATAATATTTGCAAAAGTCACAAAAACACAGTCAATCCCACAATACAATATATATAACTTTGTTTTAAAAGGGAACAAAGGAGAATTCAGTATAGGCTGTAACGACAGCCGAACTTAATCTCAGTGAGTTTAGTCGAAGATTCGGCCCACTTAAAAAGCTCTAAACATCATTAATACTCCTATTTTTATATCAAACATATGTTTTATATTTTATATTTTTTGTCAAACAAATGCCTGCGTTTACAAAGGCACGCTATAGGTGGATTAGCATTTTTAGCATGCGTTAAATGCTAACGCACGTCAAATGCTAACATGCCTATAGGAATGTATTGGTGCGTTAGCGTTTAACGTGCCTTAACTTTATAGGCGCGTTAAAAACGCTAATGCACCTTAGTAAACATACCCCAAATATTGTAAAAACGTTCACTAGGAATCTGTATAAACAAAATAACACAATATCCGTTGACTGAAAAAAGCTGTCAAAAAATATAAAGATACATCCATACACTAAACAAAATAACAGCACCAGTATTTCCAAAACAGATAGGAGCAAACTTATCTTAGCTTTATGTTTCATAGCTGTTTCACTAACTGTTCAAGACGTTCAACAGAGATACTCATTTCAAAAATCCTTCATCAGGACGCCAGTGCTACATTAACAACGGATCTTCCTTTACAGAAAAGGTGATGGATGCATGAAACATCCTTCTGGTGGAGGTGGAGGAGATGAAGTTCTGTATTCAAGAATGCATGGCACAACCACATAGGATCCATAAGGAAGGGGAAAGGATAGTAGACGGTATGGATGGGCAGACTAGATAGGCCACATGGCCTTTATTTGCCATCATTTTTTATGTTTATATGTTTCTAATAAATAATGAGGTCAATATTTATATATAAATATGTAAATACCAGTGGCAGTAATAACTCTATTTGAAAACTGCACTGAATGAGGATTTGCATTTGTTTGAAACAACGAAGTGGAGTGGAGGAGTGGCCTAGTGGTTACAGCACCAGTCTTGAAATCCAGAGGTGGCCCGTTTAAATCCCACTGCTGCTCCTTGTGATCTTGGGCAAGTCACTTAACCCTCCATTGTCTCTGGTACAAACTTGTGAGCCCTCCTGGGAGAGAGAAATATTCAATGTACCTGAATGTAACTACTACTGAAAATAAAATTGTGTGAGCAAAAATCAAAATCCAAACATGGGAAAAGTCCAATATTTTTGTTTTCTGTCATCAATTCTACACACCATTGCTAAATAGCATGAGCTATTGCTCAATAATGCACATTGGGCCAAATTCTATAAATGGCGCCTTAAAAATCGGTGTTGAAAAACCATGCAATTAGTGGGATTCTATATACTAAAGTTAGGCGTAGTTTATAGAATACGCTCACGCGCCATTCTTGCGACAAAATTTAGGTGCACCCATATAGGCCACCTAAAACCAGGCCTAAATACCTGCACCTAAATTAGGTGCAGATCAGGTGCATTCCATAATAGTGCGCATAGTTTTTTGAAATGCCCACAACCCACTCATTCCACGCCCATGGCCACACCCCCTGTTCGACTGTGTTCATTAGGATTTATGCACACCACATTCTACAATACACCTAGAAAGTTGTGCATGCAAACAGGGCCCTTTGGGGGGTGCCGCCGCACCATGCTTACCTTGCCCTCCCGCTCCCGCAGCAAGAAGATCCCTTTCCTTTTTTTCTTCTTTTAATTTTACCTCCGTCCGGCAGCGTAGCGTCAGTGAAGGAGGTGGCGCTCCCGACGTGTCTACTGTCTAGCCTTCCCCTTCGCTCATGTTCCGCCTTCTTCTGTCATCATTTCCTTGATGTCAGAAGAAGGCGGAACATGAGCAAAGCGAAGGCTAGACAGTAGACACATCAGGAGCACCGCCTCCTTCACTGACGCTGTGCCTGCGCTGCCAGATTGAGATAAATTTAAAAGAAAAAAAGGAGAGGGATGTTCAAAGGTGGGGGGGGGGGAGAAGAGGGTGGGACATGGGAGCGGGAGGGCAGGGGAGAGAGGAGCATGCGAGGGCAGGGTTCATGGAAGGGAGAGAGGGGAATTGCTGGATAGGGTCAGGGATGAATGGAGGGGACAAGGGACAGAGGGGCATGGATGGATATGGATTGCAGGACAGGGCTCAGGAGAGAGGGGAATTGCTGGATAGGGTCAGAGATGAATGGAGGGGGCAAGGGACAGATGGGCATGGATTGATGGGAGGGTAGGGCTCAGGGAGAGAGGGGAATTGCTGGATAGGGATGAATGGAGGGGGCAGGGGACAGATGGGCATGGATGGATATGGATTGCAGGGCAGGGCTCAGGGAGAGAGGAGAAATTGCTGGACATAAAGGGGAGGGAAGAGAGATGAAGGAGATGAAATGAGGGAAAAGGAAGAGAGGAGAAAAACTGCACATGGATGAAGAAAATAGGCAGAAGCTAAGGACCAGAAATGAAGAAGAAAGGAGGAAAGGAAAGAAATAAATGGAAAGGAAGCCCTGGAAACGGAGTTAAGAGGACAGATAGCCACAGAATCAGATACTGGGCCAGCATGATCAGAAAAAGAAAGTCACCAGACAACAAAGGTAGAACAAAAATCATTTTATTTTCATTTTAGTGTTTGGAATATGTCCACTTTGAGAATTTACATCTATCTTATTTTGCAATGTATAGCAATTTGTTTCTAAGAATATTGCTGACAATTCCTGTCAGTGTGGCAAGTGGTGAGCGATCATTTTCACCGGGGGGGGCGCCAACTGATAGCCTGCAGGGGGGCACCAGAGACCCTTGGCACGGCCCTGCATGCAAATTCTATTTAAATTCAATTAGTGCTGCTAATTGGTTAAGTACCAACGGCACTGATTGGCTTATTAATCAATTAAGTTGTGTGTGCAAATTGGTCATGCTGTCAAATTAATGCACACAACTTCAGGTGCCTTTTTTAGAATTTGGGGGACTGTCAATAGTCACTGTAGTCTACAACAGTGCCTAGTAGAGGGTGATAGTGCACTCGGTTGATCAATAGGACAAATTATTGAACAATACTGTGTTCTATTTGTGCAATATAGTGCATTATTCGAACAAGTGTACATTAATGTGCATGCAATACCTCTATTGCATCCCTAAAATAAGGCATTTTTCTGTTTTATTATTGCAGGTCTCATGCTAATTTTCCCATTAGCATGCAAGACCTGCAAAAATATTAATGCAGGAGGTGCTAAGTGCTCCTGTATTGTCTGGATTAGCCAATTAGTACCTGCTAATGTGAACACACTAGCTGGATAACACTTCCATGCCTATTCCCCACCCATGAAATGCCCTCTACAAGAGAAATAAATAGTGTAAATAGTGTGTGATTGGCATGTGCTGACAGGAAAATCACCAAAAAAGGCTTTGATGCATTTTTCGGTAAGCCTTTACTTGTATGCTAAACCTGCTTAAGAGCTTAGAGCACATTAGTAAAAGGGTCTCTTTGTTTTTTGTTTTTTTTTTATGCCTTACATTTGGAGTGTTCTGTATATTTAAGAAATCCTTTGATAGGGTGTGAACTGTCTAGAAGGTTACGTACTTCCCAACAGGGGCTGCATACAATGCTGAGTGAAGTAAGGTTGCAGTGCACTTGTATGCCGACATTTAGAATGATGAATCCTAGATTCTAGAATGCTATTTCCATAGCGTTATGACAACCGCAGTGTTACTCGATGTTTAAAAATAGACAAGGGGTCCTTTTACAAAGCTGCAGTAAAAAGAAAGACCCCTTACGTGGGTCTTTCCCGCATGCTAAGGTCATTTGTATCACTCTGGAAAATGGCTGATTTTCCATTTTCTGAATTAATGGTCACAGGTGAGTGTTACCATTAATAAAATCTAGCACATGATCCCTTTCTGCCACCTATTTCATAGGAGGTAAGGGCTCATGCACTAATCCCACGCTAATCAGCGTGCACCAATGTTGATGCACTAATTGATTAGCACAGAAATGCCCGCTTTCTGCCCTCAGGACTTGTCCCCTCCCAGAAAAATTTGAAAATATATTTTAGCGCATGGTTTGCTCCCACACATTTGGAACTTATCACAGAACGCCTCAGCGTGTCCCGCAGTAAGACCTTTTAAACTGCTTAAGCACAGGCTAGTGCTTACTGCAGCTTAGTAAAAGGAGCCCATCGTATTACCGGAAAGTTTTTAAACTAGACAAAATTGAACTTAGCATTTTAAAGAAGTAGGTTTATGCAAAACTGGGAAATTAGAATGATTATTTCTAGCTGTGACTAATGATACAAGGGTAGATTAGTTGGGTTTAGAGTGAGCTTGTGGGGGGTTGGTTGACAGGTGAAATTTAATAGCGATTTGTTTGTAACTTGCCTCAAGCTGACTGGTGAGGCGCATCATGAAATGATCTTAAATAAGTAAAAATAGTGTGTACTATTAATGACATTGCCCCAAAATCTTTTAAATTAGATGGGAAAATGAACATTTTTAGACTGCATACCCTGCTGTGTGTTATATAGATATCACACCCATATATTAGGTTATTGTAGAGCAGCATATTGCTGGGGAAAGATTTGTGTTACTGCCCAGAAACTGATTTAATGTCTTCTATGCTGATAGATAGATAGATAGATAGATAGATAGATAGATAGATAGATAGATAGATAGATAGATAGATAGATAGATAGAGAGAAGCAGGTTGTATTGGTACCAATCTCAGCTTTGCAAACTTTACACAAAAGTTTTAAAAAAATTCCCATTTGCTATCAACCTAACAAAATTGTTTATATATGACATTAATAAGAATCCCAGAGGCACCTGTGTGGATATTTTTCAGTACAAAGGATCTCTATCTTTCTCACCATAAAATCCAATTACAATGTTAAAGAGGTGCACCGATTCCATTGTCATCCTACAAGTCCCTGAAATCACACAAAAAAAAACAGGAAACAATAAAAGAAACATATGGCATGATCCACCCTTTTGCCTGCCCCTACTCATCGGAGCTCCAACTTATGTTGATTTATGTTTCAAGGATCGGAGCTGAGAAATTAATCTAATGTGGCATACTATTTTGTTTTATTTACAAATTATACAAGGAACAAAAATCCTGTTCCAAAACTGCTGTTTCTGAAGTACTGAACCGCTTGAAATCGGAGTGCATTATGCAGTAAGCAGTTTGAATGTTTCCCCAGCCGTTTGAAGCAATGTGATTTGTGTTGTAAAGCTAATGCTGACGATAAAGTACCCAAGCCTATCTGTTAATCAGGTTGAAGATGGCAGCTGTTTCACATCAAGAAGATTTTAAGGCAAAAGCTGAATAAAGAAGAAGACAAGCAGAGCGGTGGGAGAGGGATTCTGTCCTTTGCAACATGCTAAAATCAGCTAGGAGGATTTAAATGCATCCAGTGCACAATTTATGCAAAATCATGTGCCCGAATAGCAAAAATATTATTTTCCAGCTTTGCTAGAATACATCTTACACCGGAAAACTGCAATTTATTTCTATTGTTCTATTCTATTTTTGTCTGTACTACCAGCTTATGTAATATCTGGATTATATCAAAGGATCTTTATATTACTCCATAACATTGACAATCACATCCTCTTTCGTACTCACTTACCCTGATAAAAGCACGGCAACATTTTTTTTTAAAGTGGAACAATATTTGGCCGCAACTTTATTAAAAACATCAAGTAATCTAATCACATAAATGCAAAGAGTATTCATCTAATAATTGAGCCTGCAAAGAGGTGGGGAAATGTGGGATACAAATGCAATAAATAAATAAATAAATAATATCACAAGTGGCCTTTCAATTACTAACCCTTTTCTGGTGCCAGTCGTTGATGAACTAGCCATCCAGTTTCCCCACTCCAAAATTCTGAATATTTTTTCAAGTATTCCAGAGAGACCTGCGGTGTCGTCAAAGTCTCTTGTCAGCTTGTGGCGGTCCCACATACAAGCCAATAATACTCACAATATCCTGTTACAAAGATCAATACTGTATGACTCTTGTGACTTACTTCCCTTACTTTCCGCAGCTGCGACACCCCCAGCCCAGCAGTACCTGTACCAGAGACACCCCAAACCCACCACAAAAACAATAACCCCCCAAACAATAACCAAAAAACCCAACCTAAAGGGTGGGATGGGTGGGCTTTTAAAATATCCAAAATCAATTTGTTTTCCGTCCCGCTAACCCACTCCTCCCCACACCCGATCTCCTTCACAAAAATGTTGCTTATAGAAATCACCACCATTCCTGCCACCAGCCAATCCCAGACTTTCTTTATTTATCCAATCAACTCTCCCCATATCTTTCTTCCCTTAGTAATGATCAGTTCCTTTTTAATATTAATCAGTTTTTAACTCTACCATTGCCTGTGATTCTCCTTTTATGCCTTCATTTTTTAATTAATCAATTAAACCAATGTTTTCTTTCAATTGCCTTTAATATACAAGACAACTTCAAACTCAAAATTTCCCTCTTCCACCTTCACTTACTCCCCCACCCCTGGAAATTTGACATTGTACAAAAGACAAAACTTTAACAAGGAGCAATGTCAATGTTATAATGCCTTTGTCTGACTCCTCAGGCTACCTTTAAAAATGTTATGGTTCAGAAGCAGAATGTACTAAAAGTTATTGTAAAAATGAATAATCAAAGACAGCAAAAGATGCTCACATTTTATTACATGGGATAAAGCTTATATTACCACTTTAAATAAAATAAAATCATTAGGGGTCCTTTTACCAAGCTGCAGTAAAAGGGGGCCCCTCAGTGCATGTATTTGATGCGCGCTGAGGCCCTCTTTCACCACAGTGGGTTAAAGGCTGTCTTTTTTTAAAAAAAGAAATGGCCATTCAGCAAGTGAACCACTTGCCATGTAGCCATTTTGGGGGTGGAAGCTCTTACCGCCACCCATTCAGGTGGCGCTAAGGGCTCCCATGCTAACTCGGCAGTAACTGGGCACTGCCGGCACTGCCCGATTACCACCGTCAAACACACCAGCACTACAAAAATTAACATTTTTGTAGCGCCGGAAGTGATACATGCTGGGGCTGGGAACTACCGCCAGGCTGCTGCAGAGGCAGGCAGTAGTTCCAGACCTCCTTAAACTTTAGTCTTCAAAATTAGCTAAGAATTCCAATGGTCTCTGTCTGAAAATATAAGACATATGCGAGGTCTAGAGGTTGTCAGCAGTCCAAAAAGGTGTCTAATTTATAAGGACATTCTATAAATGTAACTGTGGAAAAACCTCAATTGTCCATTTAATTCTTATCCGGACCACATCTAAATCAGCTCAAAAATAGGAGTCTCATACTTTTTTTCAAAAATTAAAAAGAGGAAGATGAATGCTCAAAAGCACATACACCCATACACACTGGTGACCTATGCATTAAGCTAAAATGCTTTTCATCATTCCCTCTTAATCTATTAATAGACTTTTTATTTAATCAAAATTGTTACATGCTACAGAACTTTAGTGGTCAAAATAAAAAATGTATGCATCTTTATATTGTTATAATGTTTGTCATCCCATGTAAATCAATAATTGCAATCCAAAGGTACTTATTTTATATAAGCAAAAACGCCCGTTTCATAACAAATGAAATGGGCCCTAGGAAGGCTATCATCTAAACGTTTTCTCGTCTCTCTCCCCTGCCCTCCCCTCCATGTCCAGCGATTCTCCCCTCCTATCCCATCCCATTCATGTCCAGCAATTCTCACCTCACCTCCCCTCCATGTCCAGCGATTCTCCTCTCTCCTCCTCTGTCCTCCCATCCCATCTCATCCATGTCCAGCGATTCTCCTCTCCCCTCCCCTCCCCTCCCATCCATACCTCAGGTCGCAGCAGCGGCAGGCTCAGCTCAGCTCACATCCCCTCCAGCCTTCCCTTGTCTTCCTTCTCAGTGTCTCGCCCTCCTCTGATGTCATTTCGTCTTTCCACGAGGGCAGAACACTGAGAGGGAAGGGAACGCTAGAGGTGAGCTGACGTAAGCTTATTTGCATACGGTTACAAACCCAGCCAGCCAGCCATCCATGGACGCAAATGAACAAATTATTATATAGAGAGATATTCAATCTGACCCAAAAGCTGTATCACGATTTCAAAATGTGATGGCCTTTCCCCTCCATGAGTAGCAACAGCCACATGGCTCCTTTTCACATTGCCCTGACTGGTTTTAAATGGTTTTAAACATACCTAACCTGCTCTCCTACTTACTTTATATGGGTAGCAAACTTTATAGGCCTCTTACAGATACAGCACTGCTGCAATTCCGGGTCTCCATTTTGTATTGATGGTTGTTAAGGTATACACCAAGGCCCTCTTCAACAGTGGTCACTGGATGGGGTCCATGCTTCTTCGTCCTTTGTGCATTCTTTAACAGGCACGTTGGTTTGGGATCCACATTACTGCTTCTTCTATCTTACTCTTCAACAGTAATCATAGGGGGGGGTGTCTTTTGCTCCTGCCTCCTTTGGCCCTCTTTCCAGTAGTGGCCATGAGTTAAATCTGTGCCACTGCCTCCTCTGCTCATGCTTTAGCAATAGTTGTCAGGATCCACCCACTCTTCAGTAGCAGCAAAGTAATCTTAACCCTGAGGAAGGTGTGGGAACCTCATCCAGCATTTGAACTTGTGTTGCCTTGAGTCTTCAGTTATTTATGCCAGCAGTGGGCCTTGGAAACTTGCAGTGACTCCTCCTTTCTTTTGTTCCCACACTCTCTGATATTGCTCTGCCTCCCCCCTTGCAACACCACTCTTCACTTTGCACTGCCAGCTCCTGTTGGTTTTCAATCTCTATAAATAGAGTTATCCTTGCATATACCCAAAGTTAGGTGTACAGATGGACAGACAGACTGACTGACCCTCAACAATAGGCAGTATTGATTGAAGCAAAACAAGACTACAGTGCAAGTAAAACATATACTATATGGATATTTTCAAAAATGTCTAAACTTGTTGACTTACAGGTCAATTTTCAAAAAGACAATGTGCCTAACCCTTTGAGTTTGACATCAAAAGAGACATTCTATAAACTGGGAGCAAAATATACATGTCTCCAAAAGACATCACACTAGTGGTGTACCGAGGGCGGGACGGTGGAGGCGGTCTGCCCCGGGTTCATGCTGTAAGAACTGATGCAGCCAACAGTCGCACGATTGCTTCCAGCACCCTCAGGAGATAATAGCAATGTGCTGGGGGGCGGAAGTGATGTGCTGGGGGAACGTGATATGCCAGGGGGAGGTGCTGCACCTGGGGGGTGCTGCTGCTGCACCCAGGAGGATGCACAGCAGTGATCTGCCCTGGGTGGCAGTCAACCTAGTAACACCACTGCATTACATGATGTGATACTCACAAGTGAGCCTTCTTCAAAATACCCCCACAATCTGGAATGCACTCCCTGATAGACTCTGCTTAACACAAGACTATCTCTACCTCAGGAAGCAGGTGAAAGCTTGGTTCTTCAACTAGGAAGAAGTAAATAGCTTGTTAGTCTCTCTCACACACACACACACAAGGAGTGGCACAGGCTGCACATACTGCAGCAGGATATATTTATCCACTCCTACCCTAGCTGAGATAATATTTAATCACTTCTCTGACCTTAAGTGCAACTTTCTTTAAATTAGACCCCTTATTTTCTAACTCCTCTTACTCTCTTACCTATCTATATGTTCCATCTTTGCTTATACCCTACGCTATTAAAATGTTTTATTACATATTGTATTGACATTGGAATGTAACATACTAGTACATCATATTTGTATTATTATTTCAATTCTTTTAAAGCTGTAATTGTCTATTGTTTTTGTTTGACTTATTCTTACTGTACACCGCCTTGAGTGAATTCCTCCAAAAAGGCGGTAAATAAATCCTAATAAATACATAAATCCTAATAAATAAGTACATGCCCATTGTGCACATAAATGTTTACAATACTAGCCCACGTATGCATGTGCATACCCAAATCAGTGCTAGCCGGTTGCCTGAGTGCTATTCTGCAAATACCCGCTTGAATTACAGAACAGGTATTTGCAAAGGGTGGGGGGGAGGGGGTGCACAGGACATGGGCTTCCACTTTCATGCTTAACTTACAGAATACTGAAAGTTAGCCATGTCCCTGCCTTGTTTAGGTGCCCACACTTACATCAGCTGCATGGATGATAACTGAGGGGCTGTTTTACAAAGGCATGCCAAAAAGTGGCCTGTTATAGTCTGGGTGCATGTTTTGCATGCACACTGGACCATTTTTCTACCACATTTGGAAAAAAAAGAGGGTTTTTTTTTTGTGGGGGGGGGCAGCAAATGGACATACAGCAAAATTAAAACCAGTGTATCTATTTATGGCCTGAGCCCTTAATGCTACCCATTGACTTAGCAGTAAGGGCTCACGTGTTACCTGTGGGGTAACTGTCTAGCGCATTCCAACTGCCAATTACCGCCGGGAGCGCCCCCGTGTTAGAAAATAGAAAATTATTTTCTACCTTGGGTTTTTGGCACACACCAAACTTGTAATTACCACTAGGTGCATGCCCTAGGTGCATAGGCTCTTACATGCCTTTGTAAAAGGGCCCCTGATGGTGCTAAATGCTAGGCATGCTGATACCAGGCTATGCAGCCTCAGTGCACCTAAATGTACATGCCCAGTTATTGAATTCCTCCCTCGCTTTCTCCTCAAGATTTGAATTCGGGCATTTTCTGGCTCTGATAAGTGAATGAATTTAGAAAGTAAGCATTGATTTCCAGCACTGAGTGCCTAACAGAGCTGCTTTCTCTTTAAAGAGTGAGAGTATGGCATTTTCAGAGAGTTCATTGTGTTTGAAAGTTTGAAATTACTGAGCTTGCCCTTTTTTCTGAAATTTGAATTTTGTGGCTCTTGAGGTAGTCATTAGATGAAAAATGGTCCATGTTGGGACTTGGGACCTGTACAAGTTGCTGTGTTTTTTCAGATAAGTACATTTTTAAGTACAATAGTTGAAATTGTTCAAATATATATTAAAGTGGAGAACATTGTTAAATAGATTTGTTCAATGATTAAAGCTTTTGAGAGGGGTTCCCTGTTGGGATTAAAGAGAATCTTTTGGGATTTATGATGATTTCTCTATTATCTATGAGTATATACCTGTATATATAGTTTTTGATCTTTTATTGT
Source organism: Microcaecilia unicolor (assembly GCF_901765095.1). Taxonomy (NCBI): domain Eukaryota; kingdom Metazoa; phylum Chordata; class Amphibia; order Gymnophiona; family Siphonopidae; genus Microcaecilia; species Microcaecilia unicolor. Next base: position 423,481,418 of record NC_044031.1, read on the forward strand.
GACATTTTTACAGTATATTGATTCATGAGTTATTACAATGTGGGTTCTTTGAGCTAAACATTTATCTTGAGATAAGCCATAGCAGCCCTAAATGTAGGCACCTCGGTTCAAGGCAGCTAACATTACTATAGGTGTCTATACACAGGAGAACATTTAAGGCACCTATACTCACTAAATATAGGATCTTAAATTTCCTGTTAACCTAGGCAATGCTATAGGAGACTTATATTCTGCAATATATCCATTTGGATTCACTTCAGATTAGAATCAAGGAAAAGAAGCACCCTAGTCAGGTGGAAATACATTACATTAAAAAGCAGAAAAAATAGCAGACAGAAATCAGACCTAAATTAATCAATACCAACAGCAGAAAACATACGAGCTTTCAGGCATTTTCTCCACTGCAGGACAGCTAATCTGTAACAAACTAGCCCCATCTGAAATATCCAGATCCTTGCAGAACATTAACCTCTGCGGGACCCACAGTAATACAGGACCACACTTCCTTCCACCTGTGGCAGTGTCCCACACTAGCAGCCATTATTAATTCTCCCCAGCTCCCCATTACTTCTCTTTGTCCTTTAGCTGCATCAGTTTCTGAACCCTCTTTTTATTTGCCTGAATTTGAGGGTTACCAATCTTTCAAATAATAAGTAAATAGATTAATCCATTCAAACCTACCACCACACGAAGCTGACCTCCCCAACCCCCACCTTAGAGAACCTACCCAAAAAATATCTACCCCCAAGAAAACCGAGAACAGAAGGAAGGGTGGGAAAAATTAACTCACACTCGCAGATCCCACTACCCGCACCCTCATACCCACCCTGCTTACCCAGAATGCTATCAACTCATCAAAACATAACTGCATCTTGCTCCTTCACCCAACCAATCAGTTCTTTGTTCCCACAATACATCTATCACTACAATTCCCCCTGTCATTCTCGTCTCTCTTACTCATTGTTGCATCTGCCTCAAAAACTTTTCCCAGTAGTCTAATCCCCCCTTTCCTCCCACATTAAAATACAACTACCCTTATTTACAGATCAGCTCAGCCACTGTTATATGCTGAAGGCACCCTTAAAGAATGTGCATCCTTAATAATTCTTTTCCTATCTTTCCTGGGATATTTCAACTAGAAATCCATGCATTTATTTTACATTGAGCAGTCATTTCCAAATGTGTTTGTTGGAAGGCATTATCAGGTCTGCTTATCTGTATAACTGAAATATACAAGTTAGCCTGTTTTATTTTGTTTTTCTCAACCATGAATTTAGAAACAAAGAGATTCAATATCCTACAGCAGCATTAATAATATCTGAATAAGTTATTAGGATATCTTTAAACAAATTTTCAACTAGCTTATCCATAAATTATATGGTTAACTAATCCATTAAATTAGGATTGTTACTTAAATGGATAAAGTCATTCATATAGGGCTAGATTCTATATATGGTGACTAAAATCTAGTCACGCTCGATTTACGCACCTAGCGGTATTCTATAAACTGCGTCTACATTCAGATGTGGTTTACAGAATAACGCATAGGCTGGGTGGATGTGCCTAGATTTAGGTGCAGCCATTTACACCAGTGAACAGCTGGTGTAAAGGCCTGTGTCTAAATTTAAATGCACTCCCCCAAACTCTATAACCATGCGTGTAGAGTTGATTGATTGCCCAAACATGCCCACACTCCTCTCATTGCTGCATACCATTTTTGGTTACACACACTGGAATTTATGCATGCCTTTTTTTAGAATAAGCCTAAAAATAAGCATGTTTAAATTCCAATTATTGCCAAATAGGCTTGTTAATTAATTGCATAGAGCATGTACATTGGGGGGAAATAGGCTAATTTTAATAACAGGATGCCTAGGTCAATGTTGAGAAAAGGCACATACCCCCCCCCCCCCCCCGTCAAAATGCCCGCTGACCTGCTAAATAGCATTTTTGCGGCTAACCACAAATATTCAGTGGGAGATAATCAGTTAAATCCCACTGAATATTCATGGTTAATGCCTACTGCTAAACTGGCTATCTAGCATATTTTCGAAAGAGAAGCACGCTCATCTTCCGACACAAATCGGGAGATGGGCGTCCTTCTCTGAAGGTCGGCCAAATCGGCATAATCAAAAGCTGACTTGGCCCTTCCTCAACTGCTTTCCGTCGCGGGGATGACCAAAGTTCATGGGGGCATGTTGGCACTGTACCGAAGGCGGGACGGGGGCGTGGTTAAGAGCTGGGTATCCTCGGCAGATAATGGAAAAAACAAGGGCGTCCCTAACGAGCATTTGGACGACTTTACTTGGTACCTTTTTTCCCATGACTAAGTCTCAAAAAGGTGCCCGAACTAACCAAATGACCACCAGAAGGAATCAGGGATAACCTCCCCTGACTCCCCCAGTGGTCAACCCCCTCCCACCCAAAAAAAAATTTTTTTGCCAGCCTCTATGCCAGCCTCAAATGTCATACCCCAGCTCCATCGCAGCAGTATGCAGGTCCCTGGAGCAGGTTTTAGTGAGTGCAGTGCACTTCAAGCAGGCGGACCCATGCCCACCCCCCCCCCCCCCACCTGTTACACTTGTGGTGTTAAATGTGAGCCCTCCAAAACCCACCCAAAACCCACTGTACCCACGTGTAGGTGCCCCCCTTCACCCCTTAGGGCTATGATAGTATTGTACAGTTGTGGGGAGTGGGTTTTGGGTGGGTGTTGGGGGGCTCAGCACCGAAGGTAAGGGAGCTATGCACCTGGGATCAATTTGTGAAGTCCACTGCAGTGCCCCCTAGGGTGCCCGGTTGGTGTCCTGGCATGTGAGGGGGACCAGTGCACTACAAATGCTGGTCGTTTCTCAGATGGGCGTCCTCGATTTCCATTATGGCCGAAAACCGGGGACAACCATCTCTAAGGTCATAAGTACATAAGTACATAAGCACCACCATACTGGGAAAAGACCAAGGGTCCATCAAGTCCAGCATCCTGTCTCTGACAGCGGCCAATCCAGGCTTCAGGAACCCTGCAAACCCCCCCTCCCCTCCCATCTCTAATGTACTTTATCGTGAACTGTCATGGCTACATGCAATACCTTCTCAAAACCTCCTTGCTTGGCAGCCCAGGTGGGAATGGGATCAGAATTGTCAGGAGTTCACTCTTTCACTATCACTAAACCACCATGGAAAAGACCTCATAATGGTGAGTGGGGGATGGAGGTCATTTAACACTGTAGTAGATACCTCAGCAGGTTTTGAGAAGGTATTGCATGCAGCCATGACAGTTCACGATAAAGTGCAGTGATCTATCTCTATGTGCAATCCATACCCATTCTCTGTCCATTGCCCTCAATGCATTAAGCTGTTAACACTGAGTTTTTTCTACATTGGCTATTTTTAGCATGTAGTGGCCAATAATGTAGACTACATTAAATCTCATGCTAACTACTTAGGACAGTTTAGAAACCTTGCCCCAAAGTTTGTTAAGCAATTTAACATATATAACAATTTCAGTACAGCAATACAGTGAGACTATCAGGCTCATTTTAGAAAGGGAGCGCCGGTGATCTTCTGATACAAATCGGGAGATGGCCGGCAATCTCCTGATCCTGGCCAAATTGGTATTATCGAAAAATGATTTTGGCCAGCCCCAACTGCTTATTCGTCACGGTGCTAGCCAACCTTCAAGGGGGCATGTTGGTAGGGTAGCGAAGGCGGGACTGGGGGCGGGACAGGGGCGTGGGTACGAGATGGCCGGCTTCACCTTATAATGAAAAAAAAATGGCCGGCTCAACCAAGCATTTCGCCGGCCGGACTTGGTCCATTCATTTTTAGGACCAAGTCTGAAAAAGTGCCCCAACTGACCAGATGACCACCGGAGAGAAGCGGGGATCACCTCCCCTTACTCCCCCGGTGGTCACCAACCCCCTCCCACCCAAAAAAAACCTTTTTTGCCAGCCTCTATGCCAGCCTGAAATGTCACACCCAGCTCCTTGACAGCAATATGCATGTCCCTGGAGCAGTTTTTAGTGGGTGCAGTGCACTTCAGGTAGGTGGACCAAGGCCCATCCCCCCCTACCTGTTCCACTTGTGGTGGTTAATGTTGAACCCTCCAAAAAACCCCAAAACCCACTGTAGCCACATGTAGGTGCCCCCTTCACCCCTTAGGGCTATGGTAATGGTGTAGAGTTGTGGCGAGTGGGTTTTGGGGGGCTCAGCACCCAAGGTAAGGGTGTTAAGAACCTGGAAGTTATTTTTTTTTTATTTTTTTAACTGCCCCCCTAGGGTGCCCGGTTGGTGTCCTGGCATGTGAGGGGGGCCAGTGCACTACAAATGCTGGCTCCTCCCACGCCCAAATGCCTTGCATTTTGCCAGGTTTGAGATGGCTGTGCCCGGTTTCCATTATGGCTGAAAAACAAAACCGGCCATCTCATATAAACCTGGCGATCCTGTTCTAAACCCGGCGAGCAATTTGGCCGGCGCCAAGCGTATTTTGAAAATATGCTTGGCTTCGCCCCGTCATGGAGCCAGCCCCGAAGATGGTCGGCCATCGATTTGGCCAGTGCCATTCGATTATGCCCCTCCACGGCTATGAGTCAGAGTCACAACTTTGAACCCTGGTGGCAATGGGATCAGAATTGTCAGGATTTCACTCTTCCACTATTGCCAAACCACCAGGGAAAAGACTTCATAATGGTGAGTGGTGGATGGAGGTCATTTAACACTGTAGTAGTTACCTCAGCAGGTGGTAAAGATGGACTTCTTTCACTATCCGCTAATGGATTTACTGCACAGTTACCCCCCCCCCCCCCCCGCATACTATATATGGCACACACGATTAATTGACTAAAGAGCTCTTAGCCATCAATTATTGAGTGCTAACAACCAATTATTGACATTATTTGGCACTGATTAGGATTTGCTCATGCATCTGACTGTGTGCTATTCTATAACACTGGATGCCCACATCCCATAGCACGCATCTGAAATGGGAACATGGCCATAGGAGGAGCATGGACATGTCAGGAGTGTTCGAAAACATTGTGTGTGTTATTGCATTGCCACTGTATTACTGCTAAGGTCAAGTTGCCAAACAAGGAGGATAGAAATACAACATGGCTGTTGAGGTGTTATGCTGGGCAAGAGTAGTGGGATCTAAAGCCGAAGGCAGACAGACTTCTACGGTCTGTGTCCTGCAAATGGCAAAAGACAGGTGAAGCTTCAGCAACTCCAGTGATGAAGGGGGAGCTCAAGGGGGAGAGAAAGACATCTTGACTGCTAATTTGAATACTGTCAGCAATACATGGGAATGATATATACATTATATTCATATAACCAAGACTACCATCATGTTTAGCTGCCTACATGATTGGCATGATGGAGACTTGACAACCAGTGTTTAAGCATAGGTGGCTGGGGCTGACACAGGCTGGCAGACTAGGTGGAATGTCCAGGTCTTTATCTCAGGGGTGTAGCCAGACTTCCGTGGGAGGGGGGTCCAGAGCTGGAGGGGAGGGGGCACATTTTAGCCCCCCCCCCGCCGCCGCCCCCTACCGTTGCCATTGTTGCCCCCCGTCTCTGCCGACCCCCCTCCCGCTGCGAACCCTCCCCCCGCCAGCAAAACGGAAGGTAGGCGGCGGCGAGGGCGGGTTTGCCGGGAGGGGGTCCTGACTGAAATCCACGGGGGCCAGGCCCCCTTAGGCCCCACGTAGCTACGCCACTGCTTTATCTGCCATCATTTACAGTGTTATTGTGCTACTGAATAATGAGTCAGTGCACCCAACTTGGGTGCCAACATTTAAACCAGGTTTCAGCAGGCATAGAACATGGGAATTGGTGCTAAGCAGATTTTATAAAGTGTGTGACCTTTATGGGATTATAGAATCCAGCCCTTAGTGTCTGCCTTGTGTGTTAACTACAAGGCAAATGCTGGGTATGACCCCAAAATATACAATACAGACTCTACTTACCGTGCATTAATTTTTGCACCTAACATATAGTAAGTGCAAAAATTAGCATATTAGTAAACACTTTCCTTAATTATTCTTATGACCCTATCAATGTCCAATTTTGTACCTCTGGAGAGCGTGAAGTGACTGAATATATTTTATCTTCTTATATATACAGTATAGAAAGAAATATCTTATGCATTAGACATGAAATATTTTGCATTGTGTAAAATCTGGACAGATACTTCTGCATGATTTTTTTTAACATATGAAATATACAACAAAGAACATTTATCATGAAATCATGTTGTTGAAAAGTTTATTTGCCAATCAAGGGCACACATATACAAATGCATACCTAACATAAAATCTTGCCTTTACTTTTCTGATGACATCCTGGTTTCTAATGTATGGTTGATAAAAGAAAGTTGTATGTACCAAAATATGTTATTCAGTAAAATATCTTAGGTGAATGGCATTGTATTCTACAATATGTGCAATTAAAACAAAAATCAATGTTCCCCCACTGAGAAGATCCCATTGTAGCCCTCAAGGCTTCTATTTCACAGTCACACCAGTAGTTTAGGTTGGTGCTAAGTAGTCATAAGTACATAAGTATTGCCATACTGGGACAGACTGAAGGTCCATCAAGCCCAGCATCATGTTTCCAGCAGTTGCCAATGCAGGCATCCTGTTTCCAACAGTGGCCAAGCCCAGCATCCTGTTTCCAACAAGTACCTGGAAAGATTCCAAAACAGTACAATGCATTTTATGTTGCTTATCCTAGAAATAAGCAGTGGATTTTTCCCAAGTCCATTTTAATAATAGCTTATGGACTTTTCTTTCAAGAAACTATCCAAACTTTATTTAAACCCTGCCAAGCTAACTGCTTTTACTACATTCTTTGGCAACAAATTCCAGAATTTAATTACATGTTGAATGAAGAAATACTCCCTAGTCCTAGTATTTTTGGAAAAAGTAAACAAGCGATTCACATCTATCTATTCCACTCCACTCATTATTTTATAGACCTCTATTATATCTCCCCTCAGCCATCTTTTCTCCATACTGAAGAGCCCTAGCCACTTTAACCTTTCCTCATAGTGGTCATCCCATTCCCTTTGTCATTGCCATTGTCCTTCTCTGTACCTTTCCTAATTCTACTATATCTTTTTTGAGATGTGATGACCAGAATTGCATGCAATATTCGAGGTGTGGTTGACCATGGAGCGACACAAAGGCATTATTACGTCCTCATTTTTGTTTTCCATTCATTTCCTAATAATACTTAACTTTCAAATCTCACTGCTGCTCCTTGTGATCTTGGGCAAGTCACTTAACCCTCCATTGCCTCAGATACAAACTTAGATTGTGAGCCCTCCTGGGACAGAGAAATAGCCAGTGTACTTGAATGTAACTCACCTTGAGCTACTACTGAAAAAGGTGTGAGCACACTGAGCTGAGGATGTCAACATATCTTCAACGATGACGTCTAGATCCCTTTCCTGGTTGGTGACTCCTAATGTGGAACCTTTCATTGCGTAGCAATAGTTCAGGTTCCTCTTTCGCACGTGCATCACTTTGCACTTGATCACATTAAATGCCATCTGCCATTTGGATGCCCAATCCCCTACTCTCGAATGGTCCTCTTGTAATTTTTCACAATCCTCTCGTGATTTAACAACTTTGAATAACTTGGTGTCATCAGCAAATTTAAATACCTCACTAGTTACTCCCATCTCTAGATCATATATAAATATATTAAAAAGCAACAGTCCCAGCACAGACCCCTGGGGAACCTCACTATCTATCCTTCTCCATTGAGAATACTGATCATTTAACCCTACTCTCTGTTTTCTATCTTTTAACCAGTTTTTAATCCACAATAAAACATTACTTCCTTTCCCATGACTCTCCAATTTCCTCTGGAGTCTTTCATGAGGTACTCTGACAAATGCCTTCTAAAAATCTAGGTACACAATATCGACTGGCTCAGCATTATCCACATATTTGTTCACCCCTTCAAAGAAATGTAATAGATTGGGGAGGCAAGATTTCCCTTCACTAAATCCATGTTGGCTTTGTGTCATTAATCCATGTTTTTGAATATGATCTGTAATTTTGTTCTTTATAATAGTCTCTACCATTTTGCCTGGCACTGACATAAGTATCACCTCAGGAACCTTTTTTTTTTTTTAAATCAGCATTACATTGGCCATCCTCCAATCTTCCGGTATCATGTTTAATTTTAAAGATAAATTACAGGCCCCTAATGAAGACAGTATTGCTGAAACATGCCAGACTTCTAAAACGATTTTATCCTTACTGGATTGGTTGAATTCTATATCCCCATTTTACTATTATTTACATATTTTTATTTGTTATAATTTGATTTTTTTAAATAGATATTATTGTTCAGCACCTGCTAGTTTGGCATTCCTTTGCTTCATTGCTTTTGTCTTTTACCTGCAGTTGGATTTGCTGGATTCTGCATAATGTTACATGCCACTTCCAGCAACAATAGTTGTAACTACTACTACTAGTAGTAATAGTAGTTTACTTTAAAACTGCATATTCAATTAGCAACATTTAAATTAAATAAGGATACCAAATTTGTGTTTGCACAGTAATATGAATCTCATAATATTTTAGTGGAAAATATGATTTAAAATTTATTGATGTAGTCATGTGAAGCTATTGGAAATGCATAAACATATTTTTATGCTTTACTGTGAGCAATACACTAGTTGCTGTAATACTTCTTTAATTCTATATTATAAAGTCTTTCTTTGGGATCATCTGTATGTTCCCTGTCTTTTTTCTTCTATTTAACAATGAGAAGGTTTGTAACTTGAATCAGACAACTATCAGGTTCCACAAAGGAGCCTCACTCTTCCACAAAATCTTTGCCTTTGTTGGATTCATTTTTGTTTATTAAATACTAATTACCTCTTTTATTGTTTGAAGAGATTAAAAGTTAATAGGAGAAACTAAATAAACAGAATGCCATTCTGCACAAACTATATAAGCTGGTAATTAATTTGTGGCCTCCTCTGAGCTAATTAACTCATATAAAGAAATGAAGTTAATGAACCATAATTCTAGTCATACAAGTGTAGATACAAGCAGTTTGACTTAATGAATTAATAAGATATTTCTTTCTTAGAGGTTTTTCAATTGTGTTCTCAGTTCATAGGCCTTTTTTATGTTTCTTGCTATTTACAATTTTTTAATAAATAACAGGGCAATATGATGGTGGGTGGTAGTGCAGTCCCCAGTTGGATAGAAGAGGAGACTTGCTATGGAAGGTAGGTAAGCATTATGATCACACACTGATAAAATTCTGAGGCGATGGTCTCATTATTAAAGGAAGACAAAGAAGAACAATACAGAATAAGGTTAACAAGTAGACTGTTAACAGTAAAGTTATTCTATAATATGCAAACTTTTGTGATTTTGTTTGGTAAAAAAAAATACATTCACTGAATTACTAATTTATTCACCACAGAAATTAATGTAAAAAATGTTAAATTGTATTTGAATTTGAGCATTTCACAGCAGAAAGCTTTGTTTCTGTGATTCCACCTTTGCTATTGGCAAAAAATGCAATAAAATATTTTTTAATCATCTCCAAAAACTAAATGATAGTAGACATTTCACTAACCTGGACCTAAACACCAAAAGATGTTCATACAATATTAGAACCCAAAAGGAATATTCAAAGCTAAGTCATGTTTTTTTGTTGGAAAGAGGTGCAAGAGTCAAATTCTAGAGACAAGGTAATTTATTCACAGTTTGCATACAGTAATACTATTAACAAGTGTTGTTTACGGCATAAAATGAGTTTTATGGTAAATAATGCACATTAACAGCATGGGACAGGTAAGGAGAAAATCTAATAAATCATCTAAGCCACAGTGCCTACTGGTTTCTCAAAACAGTAAAAATATATATATATCAATTTTCAGAAACCTCTAATATTTGCATTAAATGCATGTTTAATAGCCTTGCAATCACTTTTTACTGATGTTCAAATAAAGCAGTTACTCACTTGTAGCAGGAGTTTTCCGATGACAGCAGGCTAAGCATTCTCACAGCCGGGTAGCTTCATCCGACGAAGCCTGGTACAGAAGCTGACTAGCAAGAGTTACTTCAAACTTTCTAGCAGCATCCCACCACAAATGTTCTGGTGCCTTTCCACCCAAAACACAAGCATGGGTTCCTCAGTCATATTAAAAAAATCTAACAAATTCAACTCCAAGGCAAGTTAGGAGGTTACATGAGAATACTTGGCCTGCTTTCCTCAGAGAACACTTGCTACAGGTGAGTAACTTTGCTTTCTCTGAGGACAAGCAGGATGTTGTATTCTCATAGCTGGAAATCCATAGTTACCAGGGTCACTGAAAACAACAATGTTAGGACAATAGGGCCTCAGAGTCAATTAATCTGAAACTATTTACATGCTAGTTGTGAAAGTGCAGCCTGGAGCTAAAGAAAACTGGGCCTTAGGGGGAAGGAGGGGCATTTTTCAGGACTGCTTGCCCGAACCAGTTGTCATGTTGGGTATCCTGTTCAAAGCAGTAATATGATGTGAATGTGTGGACAGATGACCATGTCGCAGTTGTGCAAATGTCCTCTATGGAGGCTGACCTCAAGTGGTCTATCAATGTAGCCATGGCTCTGACATTATTAGCCTTGACATGACACTCTAGAGTTAGCCCAGCCTGGGCATGAGTAAAGGAGATGCAATCTGCTAGCCAATTAGATATCGTGCACTTGCCGATGGCTACCCCCATCCGGTATGGATCAAAAGAAAGAAAAAGCTGGGTGGTCTATGGCCTTTAGCTGCTCCAGATAGAAGGCTATGGCTCACTTGCAATCCAAGGTAACTCTTGCCAAGATGGGAAAAATGTTGGTAGGATAATTGACTGATTAAAATGGAACTCCGACACTAACTTAAGAAGGAACTTAGGTTGTGTGCAGAAAACTGCTCTATTGTGGTGAAACTTCATGTAATATGGCTTAGCTAGGGTCTGAAGCTCACTGACTCTGCGAGCTGAAGTGACTACCACCAAAAACACAACTTTCCAGGTCAAATACTTTAGAAGACAAGAATCAAGTGGCTTAAAATTAGCTTTCATCAGCTGGGTAAGAACAATGTTAAGATCCCATGACACAGTTGTAGGTTTGACAGGGCTTTTTTTTATAACAAACCTCATATGAATCGAACAACTAGAGGCTGTACAGAGATGGGCATACCTACTACTACTACTACTACTATTTAGCATTTCTAGCGCTACAAGGCATACGCAGCGCTGCACAAACATAGAAGAAAGACAGTCCCTGCTCAAAAAGCTTACAATCTAATAGACAAAAAATAAATAAAGTAAGCAAATCAAATCAATTAATGTGAATGGGAAGGAAGAGAGGAAGGTAGGTGGAGGCGAGTGGTTACAAGTGGTTACGAGTCAAAAGCAAAGTTAAAGAGGTGGGCTTTCAGTCTAGATTTAAAGGTGGCCAAGGATGGGGCAAGACGTAGGGGCTCAGGAAGTTTATTCCAGGCATAGGGTGCAGCGAGACAGAAGGCGCGAAGTCTGGAGTTGGCAGTAGTGGAGAAGGGAACAGATAAGAAGGATTTATCCATGGAGCGGAGTGCACGGGAAGGGGTGTATCACCACATGGTGATGATAAGCTCTACTTGTACTGAGATTAACCAGACCAGACTCAGAGAGGAGCAGGAGGTATTCAAGCAGGGCAGGCGAGGGCATCTAAGGCCTTGCCCTCACATCAGACAGCAAACCTTCTCCACTTAAATGAGTAACACCTCTTAATGAAGTCTTTTCTGGAATCAAGCAAGATGTGGGAGACTCCCTCCAGTAAATCTAAGAATCCAAATTCTATGCATTCAACATCCACGAGGGCCAGGAATTAGAGGTTAGGATGTAGAAGAGATCCCTCATTCTGTGTTATGAGGATCAGAAAATATTTTAATCTCTGTGGATCTTTGGAAGACAACTCCAGAAGAAGAGGAAACCAGAAAGGAAGTAGTGTTCTATTGTAGATTAAAAACTGGTTAAAAAATAGGAAACAGAGAGTAGAGTTAAATGGTCAATATTCTCAGTGGAGAAAGGTAGATATTGGGATTCCTCAGGGATCTGTGCTGGGACCACTGCTTTTTAACATATTTATAAATGATCTAAAGATGGGAGTAATTAGTGAGGTAATTGAATTTTCTGATGACACAAAGTTATTCAAAGCTGTTAAATCGCGAGAGGAGTGTGAAAAATTACAAGAGGACATTAACAGACTGGGAGACTGGGCATCCAAATGGCAGATGACATTTAAAGTGAGCAAGTGCAAAGTGATGCATGTGGGAAAGAGGAACCTGAAATACAGTTACATGATGCAAGTTTCCACATTAGGAGTCACTGCCCAGGAAAGGGATCTAGGTGTTCAGTGTGCGATGGCGGCAGCTAAGAAAGCAAATAGAATGTTAGGTGTTATTAGGAAAGGAATAGAAAACAAAAATGAGGACATTATATTGCCTTTGTATTGCTCCATGGTGTGACCGTCCCTCACATACTATGTGCAATTCTGGTCACCGTATCTCAAAAAAGATTTAGTGGAATTAGAAAAGGTACAGAGAAGGGCAACGAAAATGATAAAGGGGATAAGATGACGTCCCTATGAGGAAAGGCTAAAGTGGCTAGGGCTCTTCAGCTTGGAGAAAAAACAGCTGAGGGGAGATATGATGGAGCTCCATAAAATAATGAGTGGAGTGGAACAGGTAGACGTGTATTGCTTGTGTACTCTTTCCAAAAATACTAGGACTAGGGGCACGCAATGAGGCTACAAAGTAGTAAATTTAAAACAAATCAGAGAAAACATTTCTTCACTGAACTTGTAATTAAACTCTGGAATTCATTACCAAAAAATGAGGTAAAAAAAAACAGCTTAGTGGGGTTTAAAAAAGATTTGCATAGCTTCCTAAAAGAAAAGTCCATAAGCCATTATTAAAATGGACTTGGAGAAAATCCACTTCTTATTTCTAGGATAAGCAGCATAAAATGTATTGTACTGTTTTAGGATCTTCCAGGTACTTGTAACCTGGATTTGCCACTGTTAGAAACAGGATGCTGGGCTTGATGGACCTTCAGTTTGTCCCAGTATAGCAACACTTATGTACAGAAATCCCTCCAGCCAATGCTAGTCTGCTATCCAGCTCATTTTCGAAGAAGATCGTTGGCCATCTTCCGACACAAATCAGGAGATGGCCGGCGATCTCCTGAACCCAGCCAAATCGGTATAATCGAAAGCCGATTTTGGCCGGCAACAACTGCTTTCTGTCGCAGAGCTGGCCAAACTTCAAGAGGGCGTGTCGGTAGGGAAGAGAAGGCGGGATGGGGGCGTGGTACGAGATGGCCGGCTTCGTCCGATAATGGAAAAAAGAAAGCCGGCCTTGACGAGCATTTTGCTGGCTTCACTTGGTCCCTTTTTTTCAGGACCAAGCTTCAAAAAAGTGCCCCAACTGATCAAATGGCCACCGGAGGGAATTGGGGATCACTTCCCCTTACTCCCCCAGTGGTCACCAACCCCCTCACCCCCCTCCCACCCCCCAAAAAAGAAAAATATATTTTTGCCAGCCTCTATGCCAACCTGAAATGTCATACCCAGCTCCCTGACAGCAGTATGCAGGTCCATGGAACAGTTTTTTGTGGGTGCAGTGCACTTCATGCAGGTGGACCCAGGCCCATCCTCCCCTACCTGTTACACTTGTGGTGGTAAATGGTAGCCCTCCAACCCCCCCAAACCCATTGCACCCACATGTAGGTGCCCCCCTTCACCCATAAGGGCTATGGTAGTGGTGTAGAGTTGTGGGTAGTGGGTGTTGGGGTGGTTTTGGAAGGCTCAGTACCTAAGGTAAGGGAGATATGCACCTGGGTGCTATTTTAGAAGTCCACTGCAGTGCCCCCTAGGGTGCCCGGTTGGTGTCCTGGCATATCAGGGGGACCAGTGCACTACAAATGCTGGCTCCTCCCATGACCAAATGCCTTGGATTTGGCTGGGTCTGAGATCACCAGCATTAGTTCCAAGATGGGCGAAAACCAATGCCGGCCATCTCAAACCCGGCCATCTCTGACATTTGGCCGGCCCGAACCGTATTATCCAAACGAAAGATGGCCAGCCATCTTTTTCGATAATACGGTTCGGGACTGCTCTTTGTGGCGCTGGCCAAATAGATGACCGGCCATCTATTTGGCCGGCGCCATTCGATTATGCTCCTCCACGTGATCTAAGCCTGGAACAGAACTGGGGGATTTTGTTGTTCAGATGAGTGGCAAATGGATCCACCAAGGGGGTGTCTCACTTTAGGAAGATTTTTTCAGGCTATGCCCATGTTGAGAGACCTCTTGTGTGGATGCAAAACCGTGTTCATTCTCTCTACCAGGCAACTATCCTTTCCTGGTAGGTGTATGGCTTAGAGGACCATTCTGTGAAGAAGGGCCCACTGCTACATTCCCACTGCTTCCTGACAAACCTGGTTGTCTGTTTGTATGAGAATAATTTGGTTCTGTAGCCAATACCTGAAACCCTTTAGAATGTTCCAAAGAGGTTCATATGGAGATCTGTTTCTTGTGCAAACCAAGTTCCCTGTGTGTGAAATCCATCCACATGAGCTCCCTATCCCAGGTTGGATGCATCCATTGTTAGCACCTTCTGAGCATGTGGAATTTGGAATGGTAGTCCCACAGTCAAGTTCTTTCAAATTGTTCACCAGAGGCGAGCATGAGTAAATTCTGGAGGACTACGGATGACATCCGCTAGATTCTCAGCCACCTTAGACTACTGGGAAGCTAAGGTCCACTGGGCCTATCTCAAATGGAGATGTGCCAAGAGGGTGGCATGCACTATTGAGACAATCTGTTCCAACAATTTCAGCATTTGCTGAGTAGTGACCTGCTTACTGCTTCAGATTTGTGAGTCAAGTGTTGATAAAATCTCTGCTCTCACTTGAGGAAGAAAAGCTCAAGCTGGGTTTGAGGGGGTGGAGCCAAGATGGTGGCTGCAGCATAGTGTCAACCCTGATCTGCTTTTCACAATGGTGATGAAGAAGGGAAAAGTGAGGGGTTTCCCTCAGAACCCACTACTCACCCTTTTACCCCGACTACAGGGCTGATGAATATATTTCTTAGCCATGAAGGACCAAAATCTTCTGGAACCAGGGAGTTGCTGTCTGCCCAAACACCATGCCAGGTGGATCGGCATCAGGCTTCAGCTCTGACATCTGTTTAACCCCTGATATGAGGACTTCTCCACCACAACCATTACTGGATAGCCTGGGAGGCTTGCCAAAAGATGGTCAGCATACTTCACTGGAATCATTGGCTAGCTGGAGTAAAGCTCCTGGATTGAGTTTGAAGGTGATTGTTTCACTTTTGGGATGACTTGTAGAAGGATTGGTATCAGGTGGAGCACTGGCTGCCTCGGGGCAGAGTTCAGATCAGGCTGCGAGGAAACACAGCTAGCTCAGGAGATATTTCAGATTCATCTTCAAACGCCCCTAGTTTTCACTTTGGAATCAATCTGGGCTGCAGTGTCTGATCTGGGTAAGGCATGTTCTGTACAGCTTTCATCTATGAATGTTAATGTTCAATCTAATAGTAATATCGAAGTTAGGAAGAATCAACTATCTAATATGATTTAAACTTTGGAGGTCAAGTTGATCAAGTCAAGAATACTTAAGTATTGGCTTCAACTTTAATTAAGGAAAATATTATTTTGAGACACTGCGTACGTCTAGTAGCGCTTTAGAAATGATAAGTAGTAGTAGTAGTACATAAGGTTGAAAATTTGGAGAATGTGGTTAGGTATTCTAATCTCCAAATTGATTAACTTTCCTAAATCTCCTTTTACAACTGCAAGAGATATGTTTATAACATATCTCAAGGAAATTCCCCTGTTTCTTTGGGCACATGGAAGTACCTGGAACAGAATTCCTTCCCTTCTTCCCCTGGTGGCAAGGGATCAACTGTATTGGCCTGTAGAAGGGCAGATATTTTCTCTGCAAGTATCTGCTTTGGCCAAGAGCTGATATATGATGCTCTCAGTGGGCAATGTTGTGGTCTTTGACAAGAATGCTCCCGCACTACTCTCATTCTAATTGGATATCATGCTGTAACGTGCTTGTGTAACCTAGTTAGTGCAGGCATGCCTAATCTCTGCCTTCAGACACATCTCCCAGGGCAAAAAATTAGAAATATTTTTTTACTGCAGGAGTAGCGCACAATGATGGCCAAACTACTACAAGATGACTCATGCATCCTGTGGTAGTGCCCTTTTACCAAACGGTAGGCCCACATTAAGACTACTTTGCTTTAGTAAAGGGGCTCCTAACTGAAGCCTATTTCTTTTGCTTGAAGGCATTACTCCTGTACCACAATATTCAGAGCATGGAATCTTCTTCCTTTTTAAGATAGGTGGAAAAAATTGTAAGCCAATGAAAAGCATGAAACCGGAGTTAGAGACCCCATGGTGGGTACAGATGAGGGAGCGCCTGTACTCTTTGGGGCCAATACATCGCTTTCTCCTCCAGTTGTTTCTGTTCCACCATATCCTGCTAGTAATCAGATCATAACAGAGCTCCTTTTCTGCATGGAAGGCGCGGCAGAAAGACTTCTAAACTGTGGAGCTAGTCCCGATGAGTTGAATATTGAACCACAGGTTTTGGGAGCCTCTCAGGAATTGTCTTTCTTGGGTGAACCAGTGGTCACGCTGGATAACGTGGAGGGGCATAATCGAACGGAAACATCTATCTGCATGGGCATTTATCTCCGAGAACGGGTCCGTGAAGGGGCGGACCGAACCGTATTTTCGCAAAAAATAGACGTCCATATTTTATTCGACAATTTGTGAGCTGGGCGTTTTTGTTTTTCAGCGATAATGGAAAATGAAAGTGCCCAGCTCAAAAACGAATAAATCCAAGGCATTTGTTCGTGGGAGGAGCCAGGATTCGTAGTGCACTGGTCCCCCTCACATGCCAGGACACCAACCGGGCACCCTAGGGGGCACTTTTACAAAAACAAAAAAAAAGGTAAAAGAGCTCCCAGGTGCATAGCACCCTTCCCTTGTGTGTTGAGCCCCCCAAATCCTCCTCAAAACCCACTGCCCACAAGTCTACACCATTATTATAGCCCTAAGGGGTGAAGGGCGGCACCTACGTACATGTGGGTACAGTGGGTTTGGGGGGGTTGGACGACTAATAAGCATTAAGCAGCACAATTGTAACAGGTAGGGGGGATGGGGCTGGGTCCACCTGCCTGAAGTCTACTGCACCCCCTAACAACTGCTCCAGGGACCTGCATACTGCTGCCAGGGAGGTGGGTATGACATTTGAGGGTGAAAATAAAAAGTTGTGAAACATCATTCTTTTGTGGTGGGAGGGGGTTAGTGACCACTGGGGGAGTCAGGGGAGGTCATCCCCGATTCCCTCCAATGGTCATCTGGTCATTTAGAGCACTTTTTTGGGACCTGTTCGTGTGAAAAAAAGGGTCCAACAAAAGTGTCCTAAATTTTCGCTAAAAACGCCTTTATTTTTTTCGATTATCACCCTAATGCGTACATCTCTCCTTGGCCGATAACCACGCCCCAGTTCCACCTTCGCCACACCTCTGACACGCCCCCATCAACTTTGTCCGTATCTGCGACGGAGTGCAGTTGAAAACGTCCAAAATCGGCTTTCGATTATACCGATTTATTCGTTTTTGTAAGATAAACGTCTATCTCCCGATTTGGGTCGAAATCTAGGCGTTTTTCTCTTTCGATTTTAAGGTGGATAGGGAACTTTCTTCAGGCATTATCCACTACTGTTGTGAAATCTGCCCAGGATATGGCGCTGCCGGTAAGCAAGGTGGATGTTCTTTCTGCTTCTTTTAAGTCAAATAAACAGGAGTTTTTGAGATCAATACAGCAGACTGAAAGATATGTGAATGAATTAAAGGAAGCAGTTGCTTTAATTGTTAAAGATAATACTCTTATCCATCGGAAACTTGAGCAAGTGGCAAATTTTAATAGACGATTAAACCTTTAAATCTTGAACTTTCTCAGGTCCTCTGGTCTCTTCCCTGTGGGATTCTTTTAAAAAATATCTTATTGAATTTTTTAAATACCCAGTTTCTGCTATTCCATCTTTGAATAAGGTTTATTATATTTCTGTTGCTTCCAGAGTATCAGGGGAGACTCCCACTGATGTTGGTTAGGTTCAGCAAGATGGTGAAGATCTTAATAATCTATCAGCTATTCTGGAAAATTCTTTATCTGAAGTGACTGACTGAGGGATACTTTTGGTGACTTTTGTTTTTGAACAGGACCTTAACACTGTACTTAGATTTTTTTTTTTTTTTTGTAACTCACAGACTTTGTTTTGTGGGCAGAAATTTGGGTCTATCCTGATGTGGCTAAATCTACACAAGATAGAAGAAAACTTTTTCTAGCAATGAGGGTGAATACCCAAGTGTTAGGTACTTTATTTCTTTCGGCTTACCCATGCAATTGTTTAGTTCATTATTGTGGGGTGAAATATGTGTTTTGGGAACCTCTGCAACTGAGGGCCTTCCTAGATGTTAAGAAGATCTCCAGTGGAAATGTATAGAACAACTTCATTGCACAACGATTTATAATGGAGTTTTATAAGTATTTTTTTCATTTATTCTTTTGTTTATTAAGGGTCCCTTTTACCAAGTGGAGGTAAAAAGGGCCTTCATGCCAATGCTCACTTTTACTACCACCGGTACAAGGCTTAAAAAAAAAATGAAATGGCTGTGTGGTAAGTTAAACTTTTAGGGCCCCTTTTACTAAGCAGCAGTAAGTCCAATGCAGGCTTACCACTTGCAAAACATGAAGTACTGCCGGACTACGCAGCAAACCAGCGGTACTTCCCACTCCTAGCGTGCCATCATATCTGGTGCTATAAGATATATTTATTTTTGCACCGCCGGAGTGTACCCGGCAGTAATCGTGCAGTGCCATACCCTGCCCGATTACTGCCAGGTTAGTGTGCAAGCCCTTACCGCCACCTCAATGGGTAGATGTAAGGGCTCCCCTCCAAAATGGCTGTGCGGCAAGTGCAGGAAAGAAAGACTTCCTTTTAACCCGCTGTGGTAAAAGGGGGCCTCTGCGCACATGAAAAACATGTGCCGATGCCAGCGCAGTCCCCCTTTTGCTGTTTACTAAGGTGCGCTAGCATTTTTAGCGTGCACTAAAAATTAGTACGCTAATGCTAGAGACATCCATATATTTCTATGAGTCTCTCTAGCATTAGGATGTTAATTTTTAGCACATGCTAAAAATACTAGCACACCTATAGAGTGCCTTACTAAACAGGGCCCTTACTGTGCAGCCATTTCCTGGGAGAGCCACCACTTCCTATTTAGGTGGTAAGGGCTCCCACACTAACCCTATAGTGGCTATACCAGCCGTGGACCCTGAGGAAGTTTCAAAACTCTTACCATAGTCAGCCGTGGCTAGCGAAAAGCACTGATCATCCTGAAAAGATAAGTTTAGCAGATCTTTTTGATCTATTATAAATACGAGAGTATGTATGGAGGTTTTTTGCCGATGATGAGAGCAAGAGCTCCCTGAAGAGATTGGCTGAGTGCCTGAAAGAACAGATTCTGTGGAGGCTTTTTCCTCCAATTTTTCTTAAAGTGTTCTGTATGAAATATGCAGCTACTTACTAGAAGATAAGGATTTATATTGAATGAGGATTGATTTGTTGCCTGATAATATGTGTAGCCAAACATTACCTGCATGGTCCCCGTAATAACTTACTATAAAGTCAGTGCTACCATTTTTGCTGCCCATTGTAAGGGATTACTAGGCTGCCCCTCCCCCCCCCCCCATGAATTCCAACATTAACATAATGAGTGCATGAGTGTCTGAACATCATTTATATGTGAAGTGGAGCTGCAGACAGAAAGGCTACCAGGTATCAACATGACTTCCCTCTAGTACCAACTGCCAGGTACATGAGGAAATACTGTAAAATGACCATTCAGATCATATCGCAAATTTGTCATACCATAACAGCATTGCCAAGATTCACAAAGCACCTGACATCCCAAAAAAAGGACATCTCTTTTCTTAAAAAAACAATCACAACAACTAGTCACGATCAGAGGGCAATGCCAAAGTAATAATCAGTTGCTTTAACCAAAGATTCCATCTCAGAAGATTCTAGAATATCGGATGCATTAAAGACATCTGTTTCCAAATTTGGGTCTGCCAAAGATTTTAAAGTTTCATTTTTTGTTATTGGGAGATAGCAAATATGAGAAATTGGAGGTAGTGAATTATCTTGGACTTACAAAGTTACATATGTTACTATGGAACTTAAGTCTAAATGCTTTGGAAATGAGCACCTATCAAGCAGCGGTTAGAATATGCATGTGTTTTCCAAATTGTCAACTTTCTGCATTAACAGCATTTTTTCCTTCATAATAGCGGAATTCATAATCCTCTCATTATGATCTTCTAAAGTTTAAATCATTTGCACAAGGTGATTGAATCATTTCCTCTCTTGTCTCGGGGAGCAGAAACATTCAACAATGATTACTGGTTGTCTGGTCTTGCTAAAAGCAGTTAAGGTGGGGTGGGGGATCCTTTGATTACTGGCAACCATAAACTGATTTTCCTATCAATGTTTTTGATAAATTGACAAATGACCATCCACCTTCCAATCTGCTGGCCTTTAGTTTACTCTTCAGTTACCAAACAATTTTGGAATATTTATTATCTCTATTAGCTGTACCTAATGGTTGGAGCAGAAGGATGGGAACCAGTGAATCCAGGCTTCAAATCCAACTGCCACTTGACCAATTCTCTTAACTCTGCATTTTCTCAGGTACAAATTTAGAGGTGCTTTTACTAAAGTTTGGTAAGATTTTGCAGTTCCTGTGCTGTGGTAGGGCAAATTACAGCATGGGAAGTGCTGCACGTCTTATATTCCGCCTGAACCGATATACTCATATCACCCCTCTTCTCAGGTCACTTCACTGGCTTCCAATCAGATACCACATACAGTTCAAGCTTCTCCTTCTTACCTACAAATGCACTCAGTCTGCAGCCCCTCATTACCTCTCTACCCTCATTTCCCCTTACGTTCCCGCCCGTAACCTCCGCTCACAGGACAAATCCCTCCTCTCAGTACCCTTCTCCACCACTGCCAACTCCAGACTCCGCTCATTCTGCCTCGCCTCACCCTATGCTTGGAATAAACTTCCTGAGCCCTTACGCCAAGCCCCCTCCCTACCCATCTTCAAATCCTTGCTCAAAACCCACCTCTTCAATATTGCTTTCGGCACCTAACCTTTATACCTTTCAGGAAATCTAGACTGCCCCTATTTGACTGACTGTACATTTGTCCTTTAGATTGTAAGCTCCTTTGAGCAGGGACTGTCCTTCTATGTTAAATTGTACAGCGCTGCGTAACCCTAGTAGCGCTTTAGAAATGTCAAGTAGTAGTAGTAGTAAATGCAGGATCTGCCCTGCATTTAGTGCTGTCACTACCCAGGTTTTGCATTACATGCAGTGACAGTGCAGGCACCCACACTATCTGTCACTGCATGTAACTCAGAAGGCTGAGAAGGGAAAGAAATAGTTATAAAGACCATTCCCATGGCAACAAACATCTCCAACATCTCCCACTGTTTCCAAATAGATCCTCTTGATACTGAATCTCCAACAGCCCCCTTCAAACTTACAATACCCTACCAATACCAGCTTTCTCAGCAGCCCCTCCATACTTCTGAAACCCCCCCTCCCCTCCCAAACAGTACCAGCCTTTTGTGGACACCCTATCCCATCCCAACAATAACCCCACCCCCAATGTTCTGGGCCCACCTCCAAAACACAAACCATGCCCCTCAATCCTTACCCTTTCCCACCTCCTGACCCATCTCCAAGACTCACCTAGGAGTCATACCAAGGTTTTCTAGTGATGTTAGGTAACAGCGTTCCCCTCCATTGCTGATTAGGTTGGTTCCATCCTTCTGCCCCTTAAAGGTGCCCCCTCTCTCTCTCCCCCCCTCTCTCCCACCCCCCATCTCCTTCCATTCTTCCTATACATTTTCAACTGACATATCAATATTTCCCTTTTAGCTCTTTCATCCATTTACATTTATTCTGCTTCCCTATCCATTTGAATTTCATCCTCCTTTTCACCCTCTAGTCCTAAATCTTCTTCTTCCTCCACCTGCTCAGCATCTCTTACCTTGTCCTTCCATTTCCCTAGCCTCATATTCATTTCTGTATTTCACTCACATTACATTTCCACCCTCTGTACTCACCATCTTCCTTTCATTCATGTCATCCATGGTCTCTTCCATATGTTTCCACCACATCCAGCATGTGCCATTTTTCTTCTACTACCAGACCCCTTCCTTAGTCCAGCATCTCTGCTATTTCCCTTCCCCTTTCTATCCCCGTCTTCCCCCTTCATAGTCCATCAGCTTCCTGTCCCCTCTCTCCCTTTTAGCCCAGCATCTCCCCCACTTTTACTCTTTCTTTGTAGCCCAGCATCTGTTTCTCTCTCGCTTTCAGCTTGGCTGCTGAGCCTGGTCAACAAACTGTGCTAACCTTGCTGTCCTGTGTGGGTGCATGGTTTGCACTGTGGGTTTCACTGGCCCTGTTTTGTTGTCACACACCAATCCAGCACTACCACCGTCCATCTGAAGGAGCTGGCAGTATTGCCACCCCCAGCGCATGCCACTTCTGGTATGACAGGAATTGTTTTGGATTTTTTACCCCTGGACTTGCATGGGAGCTCTTATCACCTCCTAAATAGGTGGCAGTACAGGCTCACCCTAGAAATGGCCGCACGGCAAGTGTGCACATATTGCATGGCCATTTCCCATTTGTTTTGCCTTTTACCCACTGCGGTAAAAGGGGCCTTGGTGTAGCAAATCCATGCACCGATAATACCGCAGGGTCCCTTTTACAGCATCTTGTTAATGGGGGATCTAAACTAGGTATCATTGCTGAAATTACCCTCCACATGTCCAGACAAACATAATCTGATTTACATAACAGCATGGCTTACACAACATCTCTTTGAAAAACTAGGGCACATTTAGGAAACTGTAGGCAAGTGTGTACTGCTTACTTAGCGGCTCTACTAAAAACTGAGCCCCCTATTGTTCAAATTCAATTCTTTTTAAGGGTGTATGTGTGTGTGGAGGGGGGAGGGGTTAATTGTACTAAGAAACTATTGATAACTCACTCTGTTTTGTAAAATGCCTAGCTCTTCTAAATGAAGAATTACTCTAATATTTAGTTAATGATATTTATTCTTGTTCTGCAAGAAAAATATTCCAACAAGTTAATGGGATATTTGCTTCTGTACTGCCAAGATAACTCATGCATGCAGTGGGGGTGACAGTCTATACACACCCACTCTCAACTCTCCTGCTCTATGCCAAAAAGCTACTTTTCAAAAATCTTGGAAGCCTTCAGTCATCGGCACAGGTACCTTGAAAACAACTACATGTATCCTGCCTAGAGAGTGCAATCTACCATGAAAAGTTGTGGCCCGTTACTTAAAATGCACTATCAATGTATGTTTGCAGAGCACTAGGGGATATTATAAAGTACATTATAAAAGCAAATTATGATTATTATTTTGTCTCTTTGGAATTGTCTGACTATATGCCTACAATCCTGCAGCCTTGCGTGTGAACAGGTTGGCATGGTACAAAATCCTGTTCCATAGCATTTGAAGGGCTCCAGTGCACCAGGGCAACACATTGTTGTCATGAATAAAACCCTCAGTTATCATCAAACTCAAAATTCATTTGCCAATAAGCTAATATTTTCTTGTCAGCAAATTCACTTACAATATACAAGTACCTGCTGAGCCACTTTGTGGAAAGCGAGTATAACAGCACATCTAATTAACCATTGGGTATTAATGTGCATAGCCAGTGGTTAAATTGTGAATAAAAAAGGGGTGGTTTATGTGATAAGGTAAAAACAGCTTTTTTTCCCTAACCACAAAGGATAATTGAACAGAGGAAAGCTTATCAGCTCTCACAAAGGTTAAAATCAAAAGTTAAAAAAAGGAAACACAAAACAAATATTCACCTCATTATTAGAAAAAGAAAAAAAGAGTGTTCTGCTCCATAACATGATTTTATGTAGTTATTATTTTTATATGTATAAGTGGGCTATTTATGAAGCAGAACTTTTATAGACAAGTAATATTGGCTTCTCCCTATGAAGAAACATTAATAATACTAGTTGTAATAATATGGATCACACTGATTTAGAAAAAAAGGTTGAAATCCTGCTCCCTTGGAGTGCCTCTGCAGTTTAAGTACTGAAAATAATAGCTTTCCAAAACAAGGAAAACACTATTTCAACTTTAATTTGATAAAGCAGATAATACTGCCTTGGTTTTCTTGGATTCTTAATTCTGAACAGCTAATAGCAATGCATTTATTAGAAAACAGTGCTTACAAAATCAGGCACTGCTAGAACGCTGTTGTATTGAAATAAACATATTGATGCAGCAGTATAAATCAAAGGCCCCTTCTGCACGTTTCATTATCTTCCCTTTTGAGGATTTACTGCCCTATAAATGAAAGACTATAAAAATCTATACACATTCTCAAAAAAAAAATGTCAACAATAGGGAGATTAACCCCACAGTATCAATACATATTTCTAGTTTCTATTTTGATTTTTTTTTCTATTTTTATAATTGGTTTCTCTATTAATACTTTTTTGAGTAATGGTAAACTGTTACTTAAACTAAGGAAAGGAACACTGAATTCTAAAGCAGATTAAAAAGACTTAAATACATGATGATTAAAAACCATATGTCTTGTGTAATCATCTCCTAAGTACTCTAAGTTGTTCCAGATGTACTGACTTCTCAGATTCCAAAGCACAAATTAATTCCAGTGCAACTGCTCTGTATTAATATTTGTAAAAGTCTAAACAGAAAAAGATGTCTTTCTAGTACTTTATTACTTAGTTGAGGGGTTAATGTTGTTTTATTTAAATCAAAGCATGTCTTTTAATCTTTTGTTTCCAATATTGTGTTTATTTTCTTAATCTAGATAGATAGATAGATATATATATCGATATATGGTTATACTCAATGCAATTTGGCATATCTGTTAGAGCTATAGAAATAATGCATTAGAAATTCAAAGCACAAAAATAACAAAAATCATTTGGAAGCAACTGAGCTACTGTCAGATACCTAGCATGAAAAAAATTGGTCTCTTCAATCTGTTAAAACAGACATCATCTATTATCATCCATCCCAGGGTGGGTAGGTAGGCATATGGAGGGCTGGGTTGTCCTGCACGTGGCTCATGAACTCTGATCAATGTTGATGCGTCTCTTCCCAACAAGAATAAGATTTTGGCCTTTGGGTCGAAAGGCTGCAGATACTCCTCTATAGGCCGAAAATGATGATGATGTTGCACAACTTCGGGTGTGGGAATTTCCTCTCTGTTAGGTGTCTGATTACATTCAATAAGAGTCAGTAGAGGCGAGGGATGAGGTGGCATCTCCCCAGGCACCCAAAAGAAAGGGACCCCTGAAAACTCTGATCAGAAAGGAGGGTAAGGAGGTTCCTTCATTCTAAACACTAGTCAGGCAGTGGCCCCAAGAAAAAAAGAATGCAATTAAAATTCCCAAGCTATGCAAAACAAAATAAAAACATGTCAACAATGGTTATACTCAGCAGAATTATTTGAATTAAATTACATTTGCCTGGAACTCTAATATATATATATATATATATATATATATATATATATATATATATATATATATATATATATATATATATATATACTGACCTTTGACTCTGCTTTGCCACGGTGTTAAATGCAAGCATGTATTCTGCATCCACAGGAGCCTTCTTCGTACAACAGTGAGTGCAGAGCTGAACTAGAGCATTTCCACATAGAATTCACCATACAAAATAAAAACTGATTCTGGTTTCAAGTCAGTATCACCAACATATCTCCAGGAGCAGACATATTGGGCACGATATTCAGCCTGCAGCAGTCAGTGTTTTGCTGACCACTGCCAGCTTTATTCCCAGGTATTGAATGCCACACCATGTCCAGACACCAGCATTGAATATCCAGGCACACACAGCCGGATAAATAATAACTAGTTAAGTGTGATATTTAGCACTTAACCGGCTAGGATGAACCAAATGAAGCTAGGACTCTGTTTTATTCAGTCCTATGTATGTGATTATCCTAGCAGGTTAAGTGTTTTATCCCCCTTACAATTTACCATACACAAATATTCAAATTGTAATCATCACCTCAGGAACAGCATACATTCCTTCCCCTATCAGATAGTTGTTTAAAGCATCATAACTCTATATGCAAGATGTGAAACCCACTGGTGTTCAGCATCTTTATTTTGGGTGACAACTACAGCCTCAACCGAAAGCCTGCTTTCAAATAGGGCCAGATACTTTATGAAATAACACAAAACCCTACAAAAAGACTCTCAAAACCTATATAGAAAACGTAACACCCCATAACAGCCATACAACCTATGAAAAACAGTGCTATAATTAGTACACTGGGCCCTAGAGCACCAACATACCTTTCTACAGGGAAACTGAAACAAACTGGACTGTTACACATTCCTACACAGACACTACATGATAGCAGAATCCTTCACCTCTGTGGCCCATGCAGAATATGGACAGACCCTCATCTGATACAAAATAGGGAATCACAAAAAAACATGCAGATAACTGAAATGGAGACCCCCAAGAAAGCTAGACTTTATAAGCAATGCAAATACTGGTAAAAGAGAAACGGAAATGTATTTTCTCCTGTACTCTACAAAACAAAATGTACATTTAATAAATCAGGCACATCTCAGTTCCTATAGTATTAAATAATAATTTTTCTCTTTTCTACCTTTGTTGTCTGAGCATTTTATTTTTCTAATTGGGCTTGTCCCAATTTCTTCCACTTTCCATGTGTCAGTCTTCTCCTAAATTCTTTTCTAGGTTGGCTTTTCCATTTCATCTCTTGCCTCGTCTTCTTCCTGTCCTTCCCTTCTCTACATCTGTCTGGCACTGATCTTTCATTTTATGTCCCCCCCCCCCCGCCCCCACTTTTCTCTTCTCTGCATTTATCTCCCTTTCTCTCACCCTCTAACCCTTAGTCTCCATTTCATTTCTCATCTATCTACTGGCTTTTACTATTTCCCTCTCATTCCCTCTCCAGCCCTCCCATTGACATTTCCGTCTCTCCCCTTCCCAGGCTCCTAAACCTCTCCCACCATCTTTTACCCACTTCCTTAGTCCCCCATTCCCATCCTCTGTGCACACCCTTTTAGCCCTCATCTTATCTCCACTACATCTCATCACTATCAGTCCCAGCTCCATCCGTCTCTCCTTCCTTCCCTTTCCTCCAAAGCCATTCTTATATCTCTTACCCTACACCCCATGTCATATTGTCTCCCTTTCACCATCTTTTAAACCCCATTTCCACCCTCACTCAACCCATTCAGAGACTCATCCCTTTCTTCCCATACCCTTCCTTAGTACTCCCATCCCTTTTCAATATCTTTCATCCTCTCTACAATCTTCCAGGTCATTCACATTATATCTCAATCTGTCCCCACATCATCCCCTTTTCTTACCCCATTCTCTTATCCCTCATGTTACACCCTCATTTGTTCTCCCACCTCAGCAATATACCCCCACTCACACCTACAATTACCAAATATTCACTATCCCTCCAAAATGCCCACTTCATCTCGCCTATCCATAATCCCCTGTTCTGCTCCCCAACACTGTCCCATTCAATCACTAAGTCCCTGTCGTTTTCTGCTCTGTTCCCCTTTTCTCCTACCCCACCCCCTATTAATATCCATCTTCTGATCTGCCCCCCTCCCTTTAGTCATCTTCTGCTCTATTCCCCTTCTCCCCCTCACCTGTAGTCACATCCAGTTTCTGCTCTGTTTCCCCTTCCCCTCCTAGTCCAATCTTTTACTCTGTTTCCCTCCTCCCCCACATTTCCCCATACCCACAGTCCCTAGCCCCATCTGTGTTCTGCTCTTTCCCCCTCCCACCAAACCCCACACCCCCTAGCTTCATCAACCTTCTGCTCCATTCCCCTCCATCCACTCACAATGTATACATCTTCTCATAGGCGGTCGGTGGCCCAACTGTTTGGGGAGGCTAAAGGGGGTGGGGTTAGGGGTGGGGCTTAAATCCATAATTGTCTGATAACACAGAAAAAAAAAAATAAAAGTCACAATACCTTTTATTAAATTTAGATATTAGATATGTATCATATGTCAAAGAATGAAGTGGTTGCTCAAAGCACATACTAACCACAATCGCTCAACTGCAAAACACTATGCACAACTTTGTGCAAAAACACACTCAGAACCTAATACACCAATATACCACCCACACGGAAAATGCAGACCGTCAACAATATGAAACAAGGGATCATAATATCACAATTCTCATGTAGAGCCACAAAACACCCTAATTCATGTTTAATGTGGGATAAAATGCCATAAATAAGTAAATAAATGTAAACTTTTAATGTTGAGCACCTAATTCTCAAAGTGGACATATTCCAAACACTGCCCTCCCCTCCATCCACCCATGTCCAGCAACCTTCCTCTCCCCTCCATCCACCCTTGTCCAGCCAGCAACTCTCCTCTCCCCTGCCCTTCCCTCCATCCACCCATGTCGAGCCAATAACTCTTCTCTCCCCTGCCCTCCCCTCCATCCTCCCATGTCCAGCAACCCTCTTCTCCCCCCTGCCCTCCCCTCCATCCAGCAATGTTTACTTCCATCCCCCCCCAATTCCCAATCCCCCGCTCGTCCATCCCGTCTGCCCTCAGCTCTCCCCTAGCCCTCGTTTGCTTGCTGCCACTGCCCTACCTTTAAATATTGTATTTTTCTTCCAGTCGCGGCGCCATTATTAAAAGCAGAAGCAAGCTCGGCTACAGCCTTCCCTCGCATGGCTCCGCCTTCGCGCATACAGGAAATACGTCAGAAGAGGGCGGAGCCATGCGAGGGAAGGCTGTAGCCGAGCTTGCTTCTGCTTTTAATAATGGCGCCGCGACTGGAAGAAAAATACAATATTTAAAGGTAGGGCAGTGGCAGCAAGCAAACGAGGGCTAGGGGGAGCTGAGGGCAGACGGGATGGACGACCTGGGGAGCGGGAAAGCCTGCAGCTCGTCGTGGGGGGGGGGGGCAGCAGGCAAAGAAGGTCACAGTTGGGCTGGGGAGGCTAAGCCTCTTATATGGGGCGCCTATGCATCTTCTGTTCTATTCCCCTACCCTCCACCCACATTTCCTAGATCTATCCATCTTCTATTCCTTCCCCCTCCCTCCCATTCTAGCCCTATCCATCTTCTGCTTTACAGTACCTTCTGTCTATTTTATGTTTTTTTCTCTCTCCATGTCCACCATCATTCCCTCTGTCTCCTTATCTCTGCTGTCCATTACCTCCCCTCTGTGTCCCTGTCCCTATTTCCCCCATTTTCAGCATCTGTCCTTTGTGTCCCCATCCCTTCCCATGTCCCCATGTTGCTCCTCCTTCTTTCCTCATTTCAACTGCATTCCCACCCCAGGGTCAGCATCTCTAACTCTTCTCTCTCATGTCCCCATCCCCAATGGTGCCTCATTTGGCTCTTCCCCTACTCATATCCAGAATTTTCCCCAATCTCCTCTTCCCCATGTGTCCCAAATGTCTCCCCTCATGGATCCAGCTCCCCTTCCCCTTCCTCGTCCCCTTCCCCTGAGGTCTGGCATCTCTTCCTACCCTTTTTTCCTTCCCATTCACAGGACATCACTACTGCTCTCCGGGACCACTGGTACCATTCTCCATCCTCCCCCCCCCCCCCCCCCCAGAGACCACTGGTACTGTTATCCAACCTTCCCCGAAGGGACCGCCAGTGCTGTTCTCCACCCCCCCCCCCACCCCCACAGGGACCCTCAGTATCGCTCTCCGCCCCATGGGGACCACTGATATTGCTCTCCACTCCTCCACATGCTCCTCCACACTGCCCAATGCTGCAGGCCACCAAACTTGCAGGCTGCCTGAAGCATCAGCAATGTAAGTGCTGCCTTTGGCCTGTCCCAGAAGCCTTCTCTGTCCAGCAGCCCACCTACACAGGACTAGGAAGTGGCTCTACACAGGCAGCTTCCAGGGCAGACTGAAGGCAGCGCTTATATCGCTGACACTGCCAAACGACCTGCAAGTTTGGAGGTCTGCAGCATTGAGGAGGGAGGAAAGAGGGAGAGATCCAGACTCAATGAGGAGAAGGTGCTACACTGCACCACACCGACAAGCTGTTTGTGGGGGCCATGACCCCCCTCATCCCCCACACTACACTCATGAGCCCCACCTATGTCTTGCCTATGGTCTGCCCCTGTGTGCATGCCCCTTGCAAATACACTTAATGTAAGTTAAACAGGTACTTGCAAAATAGCGCTTAGGCAGAATTTTTGCATTTACACATGTATGTGTGTCTTATTAATAGAATTGCCCTTACATGCATGTATATACTAATGTACTTTTTAAGTGCTATTCTTTAATAGGGGACACCATTATGCACAAAGCCTACAAAATAGTATAAGTCACTAGAACACATGGAAGAGCATTTACACCAGCAGTATTAGAAGTAGAGGAGACGGAAAGGGAAAGAGGAAGTGTTTCTTTTTTCTGTGAATGTGGAGCTAAAAGAACCAAATGGAAAAAAAATAGACTAGGCAGCAGCAACTGGAGTTGGAACTGGCAAAACCAAATGCAAGATATTGAGTACAAAGAATAAATACATTCCCCTCCCCCCTCATCCTTCTCTTAGTCATGTAGAAATTGAGGCATACTGAGGAAAGGCAAATTTTATGCTAGCCATGAATGTTACAGACTTACAATTCCCCTACCACTGAGAATATCAATTCACTGAGCAACCTGATAGTTTAGCAAGATAGGAAATGCTAGGCAATCTTGGCTTGGTCTAGCCAGTCTGTAAACCTGTGTGCCCAGTAATCTAATGAGTCTGCGGCTATGGCCTTGATGGATTCAGCAAAGTATTATGTTATGCAGGGGTTTCAGCGTCAATGGACTAAAGTTTGTTTCTGTTGCTTACCACACTAGTTATGGCCTGTGTCAATAAAAGAATAGGAGAGGAGGTAGTAGCTAGCAGAGATTTGCTCGTATTTCCAGTATTGCTTTCAATCGCAGTATCTCTTTGCCTTGCAGTATCTCTACTATCCTCCAGGAAATCACTGTTTTATACTAGAGGACAATACTCTATTTGACCTATGGGTCACACAAGGGGCTAGCAACTATGTGATGAGTTTCAACTTCATTTGTACTTTCGGCTACAAGGAGTCCACCAGTACCAGCACCTTTGGTATCAATCCCTCTTGCTGTTGAAAACCCTCTAACTGCACCTCCAGGATATTCACTATCAGGATGATGCCCAGGATGGACCTTCCTGAACTAAGTTCCTCCATGGCATCCTTGAAGGGCTTCAGGACTTCTATGAACTGGGTCATATTTGTCCAATAGGGATGCAGCAGAGGCTTTCAGAATTAATCTTGGCATCCAACAGCATCTAATGGAGGGATAATTATTGTTCCACTAATCTTACTATCATCAGACAGATGGAATTCCACTTGGTGCCAATTTTCTGAATGGGTTGATATATAAGTGCCTTGGCTGATTCCTGATTCTGAAGCAGCTGATGCCCATTCTCCAGTGGAAATTCCCTGCTATCTTTTTCCCTTAGTAATCAGCAAAATCAGGACAAAGCTGCTTCTTCCCTTGTTCCTCATGCTCAGTGAATCTCTTATTATTGGATATAGCAAATATACTAGATGTATCCCATAAAGCCTCCTTCGTCCACTTCTGTACTCATGTTATTCTCACAAAATAGCCAGGAACCATGCTTGACTCTCTCGCTTAGTTGCTCACCCTCCATCATTGCATTTATTTTTGCTAAGGTATGGGTTGCAATTGGGCTACAGAGCCCACCTGGACTCTCCTGCTGATGTGTCACCACTTCTCTTCAACCTCATCCAGCTGACACCAGTGTACCACCAGAGAAAGGTATACATCTGTAGCATTTTGACAGGTTAAAGTGTCACTGGCAAAATGTACATCTGCCTATTAAAGGTTTTCAAGGCGGATACTTGGTAATTGGGGGCTAAGTGGTACAGTAGCCACTTAAATCCCATGTTGTAAATAGCATGCAGTGGCTAGTATCTGAAGGAAATAATTTTATCTGATGCACCATTTCATCATATTTGATTCTCCTTGCCTCTTACTCTGTAAGAGTGATGGCAAACATCATACCACCACCTCCTCCAATGTACGGGAATGTAGGGAAAAATAGAGAATTCAGGTAATTCACAATATTCTGAGTATTGAGTGCTCCAAAATAAGGGTGAATATTAGTATAAACTGAATTCAGCCAATATTCAGCTAGCAGTGGTCAGTGGTTTTTTAAACATTGATGTCGATAGCTACTTTAGTCTCAAATATTCAATACTGGATGATGTATGGGCATCAGCAGTGAATATCCAGTGCTAAATTGTCCCGCAATGCCCGCTGTAGCTTATGCAGGGCCCGTCCAATATTAAGCCAAGTCCCACATCACTTTTTTTTGTTCTTAGTCCTCAAGATCCTCCTCCTGATCTTCCCCCAAAAAGCCCTCCTTCTTCCCTTCCCCCTCTCCCAGCTCACACCATGTAGAATCCCCCACTCCCCTGGAACATCGCCCCAAAACACCCCCTCCAGGCCTACCTTTGCTCCCTGATGGTCCAGTAGGGGCAAAGCCCCTTGCTGTTACCCCTTGTGGCTGGCTGTAGAAAATAGCTGCTGTGAACTTTTGAGTTTCCCTGGTTATCTTTGTGGTTACTGGCACTTGTATAACGGCTGGATCTTCACCAATTCCATCCCCTGTACTACTCCTGACCTGCCTATTTTTTTTTATAAACAGTGTGAGGGACTATGTGGTGCAAGGCAGGGTTTCCTTAAGGACACTCCCTCACTGAGGCTGGAACTGAGCTACTTTAAGGCAGGGAATAGTTTAAGTAGCTTGCTGAGTCAGGAGGGCTGGACTGAGAGAGTAGAAGTTAGAAACCCTCTGGCAGTACAGAAAGGGAGGTGCTGAGGAGAGAAGAGAAGGCCTCCACACTATGCCTCAATGGCAGAAGTGTAAGCTGTTCTACTAAGGTAGGCCAAGTTTATCTTTGAATTCTGCTGAAAAGTGTAATTTAGAGCTAAGTTAGTCCTCACTGTCTTGAATACTGAAGGACAGAACTTTAACTCTGGGACTCCAGGCCAGAAACCAGCTGTTTATGCTCGCTTTTTTTTTTTTTTTGTGAGCCAGACTATTGCATTCTGAGACCCTGCAGGAGCAGGCCATGGGGAGAACTGACTTTTTGCATCTTTCGTTCATCTCGCCTGTGAAAGAAACAAGTTATCCTTCTCCCTGTATATCAATAAACTGCTTTTGTTTTACTTGTAACCCTCTGTGTGGCTGTGGTTATTAAGGCTCCAGGCCTGTCCACTAGCCATGCTGTCACAGGCGATCTGAGCCAATATACAGCGGCACTGCCCAGTTTAGTGCTGCTGCATATCAAGGGTTAGTTGGCAACAGGTCATTTATTTGGGCAGGAACCTCTCTTGTCCACTTAAATCCCTTTGAATATCAAGCCCAGCAGTGTTTCATAGGGAGATATTTTTCATCCAACGTCTATTAAATCTTAACAACTTGTAGAATAATACAAATATTTTGGAAATAACTCTATAATGCCAGTATTCTAGTAATTTACTTACGCATGTGAATGAGCAGTTCCCTGTTAAGTGGTATTCTGTAAGTATGTACCTAGATGCAAATTTTGTGGATGGGCATTCACATGGGCGGAGTTTGAGCAAAGCATGGGCAGGGCACATACTTACACATATAGATTATGAAATTTGATAATCTATGCATGGTCTTGTGCAATATATGCATGAGCATTTACACTATCTCTATGGTTAGTATAGGTATTTGTGCTTTGAATATAGACAGGTTTTCAGCTCCTTATACTGGTATTCTATAAAGTTTATACTTTGCTTTGTAAAATAGGCTCCAAATAGGTGCTTTCCTAGTGCTCCCTTATAGAATTGCCCTCTTTATGTTGATTACACTAACAGCTTATTCATTCCTCATGAGTGAGCCTTTTACATGTAAGGCTTTTAGTTATTTATCTCTCAGAATATATCCAACAAAACGGTTTACAATTTAACCTACTGGAAATAAAATAATTAGAAACTAAGGACAGTGTTTTTCCAAAGGAGGGTATAGGAGTACACTAATTGACCTATTAACCTAAAAAGCCCATGTAAATATACATGTCTTCAAATCCCTCCTACATGTTTTGTAGGTTAGTATCTAAATGACGATGAGATGGAAAGGGATTAAAAGAAAAACATAGAATGATAGGTTTTTCAGCTGGAACAAGTCCGGAAGAGCAATTCAGTATCAGAAACCGTACAGAAGTCATTCCAGAAAGAAAATATTCATAGGGAGAGAGGAAAAGGATGAGGGAGAGGAAAAGGAATGGGAAGAGGTGTGATACCACTGTTCAAAATTATAGACAGATACTACAATCAGTTTTAACCATTAACCCTGGAGGAAGATTAAACAGAGTGTATAACCTTTCCAGTAGAGCACTGAGTAATGAAGAAACTGCAGTTTTAAATAAAGGGCTGTCTTTTATACCAACACCACAGTACGATCCTTTTAACACTAGGACTGAACTTTTTAATTCACACAAAAATTGAAAATTATTGATTACTTATCCAATCAAACTGCTAATGCCACTGACATGTCTATCGTCAAACATGACAGTAAATGGATGCCTCCGGGTATTTGTAATCCTTTGATTGCAGCTTATAAGAGTGTTATTTTGAAGAAAATCAGCCAACTAGAACAGAAGAAGAAGAAAATATTTTTAATGTAGATAGAAGGAAAAAAATAGGCTGCGGAAGTTCTAACGCATGATCACGACATAATCATAAAACCTGCAGATAAAGGGGGATGAGTTGTAGTGATAAATAGAGAAGAATACACGAGAGAAATAAATAGACAATGGGAATACCACACATTTTATAGATTAACTAAAGACCCTACCAGTAGTACAACAATTGAGATTGATGTCATCCTGGAATTGGGTTTGGAAGAAGGATTTATCACACAAAAAGGATATGAAGTATGTTGTCCTTGTATTCCAGTTTTAAATACTTTAATATAGATCCACAAACCCCTTAATAATCCCCCTAATCAGTCAACCATTTCATGGATTACTTCCATTTTTTTTTACCTATTTCAATCCTTATTGACACCTTTTGAGACCTCTGATCCCTTCAATGCCATCATACAGTAGAGCAGTGTTTCCCAAACCTGGTCCTGGAGGCACCCCAGCCAGTCAGGTTGTCAGGATATCCACAATGAATATTCATGTGAGTGATTTGCATGCACTGCCTCCACTGCTTGCACATCTCTCTCTCATGAATATTCATTGTGGCCAAGCCAGATCACAAGTACCTGGCAGAAACCCAAATAGTGGCAACATTCCATGCTACCAATCCTAGGGCAAGCAGTTGCTTCCCCATGTCTGTCTCAGTAGCAGACTATGGACTTTTCCTCCAGGAACTTGTCCAAACCTTTTTTAAACCAAGATATGCTAACCGCTGTTACCACATCCTCCAGCAAAGAGGTGCCGATAATAGAATAATCTTAGTTGATATCTCAGCACCTAAAATCACGCACATCCATTTATACCAATGAAAATGTGTTTTAAATTCCGGCAAGTAGATTTATGCACACTGGGCCATATTCTATAACTACACGTGCAAATTTCAGAATGTCCATGAAATACCTGTTTCTCTGCCCATAACCATGCCCCTTGTTTCCTGCACGCTTTAGATGTTTGGTGCACTTCATTATAGAATACGCTTAGCAAGTTGAGCACGTAAATTCTAATCAGTGTCAATTAGTGCTCATTATTGCTTGTTAAATTATGCTCATTGTTATAGAATACATGCCAATTTCAGCATTGCTCTCTAGGCGCACTATATAGAATCTAGTAAAATGTACTAATGTTGCCATTAGCCCATGGCCATTAACAAAAATTAGTGCATGAGCACTTACCAGCATCTATTATGTAGGTGTTAAGGGCTCATGCGCTAATCCTGCGCTATCTAGTTAGTATGCAGTAATGTAGCTGTACTAACTGATTAGCGCAGAAATGCCCACTCTCTGCCCCCAGACATGCCTCCCCTGCAGAAAAATACATATATTTTTTAGCACATGGTTTGTGCATGGACTAGGAATGCTTCAGTGCATCCTACAGTAAGCCCTTTTATGTGGTAAGCACATGCTAGTACTTACTGCAGCTTATTTAAAGAAGCCCAAATAAAGGGAAATGGTATTTGATATACTGCCTTTCTATGAAAACAGTTTACAATTATATGCAGGCACGTTCTGTCCCTAGGAGTAGCCTAGTGCAGTGGACCTTGATCCTGGGGAACTGAGTTTGATTCCCACTGCAGCTCCTTGTGACTCTGGACAAGTCACTTAATCATCTATTGCCCCTGGTACAAAAATAAGTACCTGAATATATGTAAACCCCTTTGAATGTAGTTGCAAAAACCTCAGAAAGGCGGTATATCAAGTCCCATTTCCCTTCCCTTTCCCCTTTCCCTAGTGGGCTCACAATCTAAACTTGTATACAGACAGGTAGAGTGGCTTTAATTAAGTTTATGTGACTGAAACAATTAAGGTAGATAGCAATGTCTAAATGTTTAAAAAGTACACAGATATTTGATTTTATGACTGTTTTGGAACATATGAGTACATTATACTTGTGTTGTATGATATTCCCCAAAAGAACATTTGTAAGATTATTGGGGTAAATTCTATAAATAGCGCTGAAAAACCGGTTCAGGACAAAATCGGTGCAGAACACTATTCTTTAAACAGTGTTCCAAGTTCAGCCACCACTTAGAGAATGGCACATAGAACCAATTCCCATGCCCAAAGTTGGGCACCGTTATTTAGCCAGAGGAAACCTGGTGTAAGTGCCAGCACTCAGCTCTTGGCATTTGGGTGTCAG
This sequence comes from Microcaecilia unicolor, assembly GCF_901765095.1. Classification (NCBI taxonomy): domain Eukaryota; kingdom Metazoa; phylum Chordata; class Amphibia; order Gymnophiona; family Siphonopidae; genus Microcaecilia; species Microcaecilia unicolor. The sequence continues at coordinate 423,518,543 of NC_044031.1, forward strand.
AATGGTCCTATTCTATAATAACAAACACAATATTTTGGAATGCCCCTGACCTGATCTTGCCCTTCCCCCTTTTAAGTTGTGCACTAGTGGATTTGAATGCCCGATGTTATAGAATAGAGCACAGGAAGATGCATGCACAAATTCTAATTACTGCCAATTAACTGCAATAATTGATTGTTAACATCAATTTCTTGCAAGTTGGCTTGTTAACTAATTCATTTCCACATGCATCTTTGATCTGTGCGCAAATTTTGGTGCACATTTTACGGCACCATATATACATTTCAGGGATTGTGCACTGATTTTTTTTTTAATTTGCATTTAGTTATTTATAAGACAAAGAATATACTTTGGAAAAAATAACAAGAAAAGTAGAAAAGGAAACACAATTCTAGTAAAACATTAATTCTGTTACAGTTCACAAATTGTGAGGGACAATATCACAATCCATGGGAAAAAAGAAATTTAAAGAAATACAAACACGAAAAAGGAGTAAAACAACATATCTCTTAACAGAGATAGAGAAGCTACAATTACTGTTTAAAAAGAAACACCCTTTCCTTCAAGAAAAAAAATCTCAGCTGAGTTATTTCAAAAGAAAGCATAGTGAACATTTTGATAGGAAATAACACATTTACACAGGAATCTTAATAGAAAAAATGCTCCTAAAGATACTGTAGGCTCTCCCAGTTCAAGAAATGTTTTCCTTTTTCTTGTGTCTACCTTGAGACATCAGGAAAGATCTGAACTCTGAAACCAAGAAAACTAGTATCTCTGGCATGGTAGAATAATTTCAAAATGGTTTCTTTGTCTTCCAAGAAAACAAATGAAGTTGAAAGCATACTTCTACCCACCATTTCCTCTTGTGAAGATTCGAAAATAGCCTATATACTTTTAAAGGCCCTCTTCACCATCAGGATTACTAGGTTGAAACAAATACATGTAATAGAAGCATTGGTAGGTGATAAGGATTAGACATAACTGTAGATTTACCTTCTCTCCCAATGAATAGTAAAAATAAGCCAAATATCTAAACAAAAATAATTCAGAGGAATCTTTTCAAATAAATTTGAATTTATCAATTGAAAAAGGCCCTTCAAAATTGTCTTAAGAACATAAGAATAGCCATACTTGGTCAGACCAACGGTCCATCTAGCCTAGTATCCTGTTTCCAATAGTGGCCAAGACAGATCACAAGGACTTGGCAGAAACCCTAAGAAACAAGGATGGGTAGGGTCTTGAGAAAAGACAGGAAAGGTAACCATGGGAATCTCATTTTCAGATTTCATAGCTGTTTTTCACATTTCTAACCTGCATTCTTTCTACCTGCAAAATATGCATTTTAAAGGCAAACTGATAGCACTGCTGCCTATTGGATTTTCCAACCAAGTTTCCAATAGGAAAAGCTTTCAGGCCTATAGATACAAAGAACCATTGAGCTCTGCAAGCTGCTTCTGCCTGTTCTTCATATACAAATGATATTTTATTTAGGCAGATATTAATTTAGATCTAGTGTAGCTATTTTGGGCTGTTGGGAGTTGAATATAACATGCAAAATGATTCTGTGATATTCTCAACCACAGTGAAAGCTGCTTTCTTCATGTCTGCCTTCACAATATGTGAATATTAACCAGTCTGCACTGTAAAAAGAATTGGAGGTTAGCCCTCATGAAATTCCTCAGTTTGTAGAAGAGGCATTTTGTTCTTCTGTTTTGTATATTTTTTATGAATGTTTCTTTTGTCACCACTCAAATCAGCCAAGCTCAATAAGTCTATCAAATAAATAAACAAACAAATGCACGTCTTTGGAATAATGACAATATTCATTGATAATTTGAAGAATTTACATGTTATTTTAATAATCCTTTCCACTCGTCCCCTAATTCTGTAAAAGTTGCCAAAAACTGCATGTACAAATTTGAGCATACATCCAATTTGCGCACACAATTAATTAATTAAATTGTGTGCGCAAATTAGATGCATGCTCAAATAATTAGCTTTTTAACAAGCATTTATTGGCACTAATTAGATTTAATTGAAATGTACGCATGTAAATTTAGGCATGGGCTCTGCACCTACATTTTACATGTGATTTGAAAAAGGGGACATGGAAATGGAAGGGACATGGGCGGAACAGGGGGAAATCTTGTAATTAATGCACATTGTTATAGAATAACGGGTATATTCTCTTAATACAGGTGCTTACATTTGCACTGCGTCTCATTTGGTGCAAATAACTATGCCTAAAGTTAGGCGCAATTCCTTGGCCTAAGAGCTATTCTTTAAACACACTTAACTTTATGTATGGCTTATGGAATAGTGCTTTTTTGTCTCCGATTTTTTTAGCATCATATATACAATCTATCCCATGATGTCCACTGACTAAAAGGTATTAGGAGTAAATTTCATACATATCACTTGAATTAATTGACAATTCTACTGTTATTTGGATCAAACAATTCATGAAGACCATTTCCTCCCTTGTTTTCAAACTATGATGTTCAATAAGTAAGGTTATAACCTATTACTTCCTGGGTTAGCGAGAGAAGCATTATAAAGTATGCCATAAGCAGAATTCATCAACATCTACAATTCCATATTTAAAAACTAACAAAATCTGCTGTAAAAAATAGCCTTTTATTTCTGTCTTTCCAAACCCTTGCTTCTTTCACGAATAATCTGGATTTATTACTAAGTCTTCAAAGGTCAAGAGGTAAAGCACAGCCATCGCTGATGTCACCATCAAGGTAGCTAGGAGTAAATGGACCCTGACAGGTGTACTTTTAAAAGAAAATTGTAGCAAGGGGACTTTGCGTGTGAAAGTCAAGCTGATAAAGAAAATAGAGTCCAAAATACTAAAAAGATGTCAGGTTTTAACCCATTAATCCAAGTGATAGAGTCCAGCTGTCACTTCTATATCTGAGGAGCAGTCAGAAAGAAGAATGTGCACCCTACACCTAGTGAAACACAATCAAGTCAATCTGAGTTCTCTGGCAAAGAATCCCAGCACAGGACATTTGATTGAATTTTTAACCACCAGCCTGTCTTTTACGGATTATGCCACCTCTACACACAAAATGGAATGGCAGGAACAAAGAAACCAAAGTGTTTCTAGATGGTCTGCTATCAGAAGCGTGCAGACTTACCCTTAACCCACTACCACTTGCCTTCCAATTCCACAGCCAGCAACTCTCTTTGGTAGAAGTTGTGCTCAGTAAAATACTGTGTTCTCCAAACTATAGCAGGAAGGTCCCTTCAACTACACACACATATACAGTAATTCTTTTAAACAGAAACAACCTTTTGGGCAGCCTGCCTGTTTTTTTTTTCCAGATTTTGTATGGTCTTATATCAGTTTTATTGATTATTACAGTTTCTGTTTCTTTATTTGGATTTTCATCCAGATTGAGAAATCAATTAGTATTATGCCCACCTCTTATTAAGAATGTACATTTTTTTTTTTAATTATCAGCACCACATTTTCAGTTAAGGGGGTGTCATTGTGAACTCATTTCCATCTTTTATTAGAACAGAATCAAATGATCTTATGTTTAGAAAAAAGGTAAAAACGTATTTGTTTCCTGAAGATTTGACTGTTAGCTAAATATGTTTGTAATGTTTGTTGCTTTATGACATGAATGTAATGTCATGGTGCATTGTAACATCTTGTAATTAGTTTGTTTCTGTTAGTTTTTGTTTTAGATTTTTAATTGTTACCGTAAAGCACACTGAACCCTGAAAAGGGGAGTTTAGTGATCAATAAGAACTATTTTGATATTGATATTGCTATTGTAAAAGAAATAAGGCTAAAACAAAGTCAATGTTAAATAGTTCTGAAGATCTCACGCATATCCTTTTGGTCCCTGGTCAGGAAAAGCTTTTTTTTTTTTTTTGGGGGGGGGGGGGGGGGGAGAAGGGGTATATTTCCAGCCAAGAATGAAAGTGAAAGGGTAACAATCTCGATGTCACAGTCCGCAGCCCCTTTCCACTACAGACGGAGGATTTACCTCACAGTTTGAGAACAAATTTGAAACTGACAATGTGTCAACAAAGAATTACTTGCTTTGTCTCAGCTAATGTTTCAGCGAGGTTATCTATATCCATGCAGCAGCCCCACAAACAAGCAGCAGGTTGCTGACAACTGATGTAAATAGCTACAATTCTTCCACTCTCAGGGTCATACATTACAGGCATCATTTTCTTCTTTCCATATCAAGCAGTTGCTGGAGAGAGTGATTTGTAGCACATATATACAAATGAATTCCCAGTCAACACAGCCATAAGATATATCTTTTCGTTTCTTCCAGATCTTCATCTGTCATTCCATTGGTGTAATATTCACTGCTAGAAAAAGGCATTTTAGAGAGTTTTTTTTTCCTTTTCTTTGTAAGAATTGGCATTAGCCTCTCTCGGGTTTTCATGTCCTACATAAATATAGGTGTGACATAAAATCCAGAAAATTACATTTTTTTCCACATAGCAGTAAAAGTCAGGCCGAAAATAGATTTTGCATCCAGCTTTCAAAATCATATTTACCATTTTCAGGTTCCTTGCTCCAACCTACATTGGAAATTCTGCTATAGATTAATTTCCCTAACTGACATTCAAGAAGGAAATTAACTCATGTAAAATAAATAGATATATAGTTTGTGTTTAACACAGCCCTCAAGACATTGCTGTTGTGAGACTGTGTATGATGCTAAGAAGCAAGAAGTGCTGACATTTTACTACTACAGTGCAATCCGCTAAAGTGCAAAGTTCTGGGACCAAAGAAATACATGCAGTTAACCGGAGCGTACATTTAACTGTTGTGACCCAAAGAAGCTTGACATCTGATAAACATATGTACAGTACTGTTTATTATACGTACAGTATACAGTCTCCATTAACTGACGTTATACAGTCTCCGTTAACTGACGTAATCAGTCTAGTCCTCAGTACACTATTGTGTCTGTGAGTTCCACAGACTACGTCTGCCAGATGCTAAAAACTGTCATAGCATTGACATCCAGTGGCCTCCAGCTAGGCCCACACGGTGTTGAGACACTCCAGCGCTCTTGAAAAAGTGACAGGAGGTTGTTGAATTTCGTCAGCATGTGCCTCGCTGCTCATTTCATCATCTGTTTCATCATCAGCTGTTGCCTGCATGTAGGCACATATCTGGACATCAGTGCTGTCGTCAGCTCTTTGTAGATCATAATCAACAGTTACGTAGTGATGAAACTCCTCTTCAGTAACACCGGCTGGGATGTCAATAGCCTATTCATCTGACGCGTTTGCAACAGCTGCATCTGTTTCGTCCCTCTCCATATCCCTAACAAAGCTTGCCCGCTTGTAGCAGTTCACAATGGTTGCCTGTGTAACATGATTCCAGGTTCTTTCTGCATATGTAGGGACTCCAACAGTGATAGATTACGAGCCAGTTCAACAGCATGTTTATCCTTGCCAGTCTGGTCATCCATAATGCTCATCAGACGACATAGCACAAGAGCCCGATCATGTTGTTTGAAATTGGCTATTATGCCCTGATCCATAGGTTGGATCAGAGAGGTAGTGTTTGGTGGCAGGAAGACCACCTTGACATTAGACTGCCTGACATCATCACTGTTTGCAGCACAGCACGATTATCACAAAGCAACAAAATCTGATGCTTTTGTGCCCGCATTCTAGAGTCTAACTTCTTTAGTCACTGCTTCCAAATTTCCCCAGTCATCCATGAATTTGCATTAGCCTCGTATGACACAGTAAGTCGCTTAACATTCTTGAAGCAATGGGGCTGTTTGCGCTTTCCAATGACGAGTGGTTCCAATTTCTCACTCCCATCCATATTGCAGCAAAGGAGGATCGTCAGTCGGTCCTTCGACATTTTACCTCCTGTAGTTTCGGCTTGTTTGAATGCAAGTGTTCCATTTGGAATCGCTCGCCAGTAGAGACCGTTTTTGTCAGCATTGAAAACGTCACGAGGTGCAAACTCGTTCAAGATGGTATGAAGAACTGAAACAACCCAATTTTCAGCACCAAAGTCATCAGCGTCTTGTTTTTCACCATGCTGTTTCTTGAATTTTATGTTGTTCCTCTCCTTCCAACTTTCCAACCATCCAACAGTGACTTTGAATTCAGTTAGTCCAAGACTTTCAGCTAGCTGATTAGCTTTCTCCATAAGCAGTGGACCACTGACAGGAAACTGTCTTCTCCTGACTTGAGAAAACCACCGAAGAAGTGCATCTTCTACCTCCTCAGCTTTTCCCGCCTGTTTTCGTTTCCGTTGTGGATTTGTATTGTTTTGCCAGTCTTCCAGAAGCTGGTCTTTCTGCTTCAAGATTCATGAAATTTGACTGGGATTGACACCATATTCTTTAGCAATAGATGCTTCACTTTGTTTGTTTTCTACTTTTTTAAGAACTTCTAGTCGTTCAGTCAGTGTTAAAGTCTTACAGTTGCATGACGACGACGACTCCAGTGTACACTCTAACAACATTCTTTCACTTATTCTGCCTGTGGCACTTAAAGAGGCAGTAAATTTGAAATCTCGTTGGTTGTCACGTGCCAATCGGCTTCCATATTCCGTGCGCGCACTTATGCGGAGTCTTTCCTGCAGAGGAGCGGTCTTAAACCATGCATATAAGTGAATCTTGCACTTATCAGTGGTGCACTAAACCGAAGTTTCTCCCCATAGAAATTGATGGCGCCAAAAATGGGACCGAAGTACGGCATGCAGTTAAACAGAGCATGTGCTTATCTGACGTGCACTTACATGGAGTGCACTGTACTACTACAACAACTTATCATTTCTACAGCAATACTAGTCATACGCAGCACTGTACACTGGACATAAAGAGACAGTCCCTGCTCAACAGAGCTTACAATCTAATTAGGACAGACAAACAGGACAAATAAGAGATAAGGGAATTACTAATAAGAGATAATTCAAAAATATGCCCAAATGAAGGGTCTTGTTTACTAACCTGCTCTGTAGGCGCGCAAACTTTTTAGTGTGTGCTAAAAATTTGCATGAGCCAACGCTAGAGACATCCATGGGAATATAATGCGTGTGTCTATCATTATTGCATTCTAATTTTTAGCCCGTGCTATAAAGTTAGTGCACCTATAGCGCAGCTTAGTAAATAGGGCTCGCAATATTTAAAAATGTGATAAACCACTTTTCATATGACACAACAAAGCTTTATACAAATAATAAAAAAAGAGAAAACAAAACATAAAATACAACACCAGCTGGGAAGGCAAATGAAACAAGCAATACTAGAAAATATCATCTTTCACACCTAATTTTCTCAACTTATAAAGTCACTGGCATCTCCTCTGATCTCCTAGGATGTGTATTCTTTCTATGATATACTGCTCTAATTTATGTAGTGGTGCTAGTATATATTTTACTTATATCCATATCTATCCAGGTAGATAGACATGGATATAGATATAAGATATCTCTTTCTCTTTCTTTCTTTCTTTCTTTCTTTCTTTCTTTCTTTCTCTCTCTTTCTCTCTCTCTCGCTCCCTGTCTTTGAAATTTTCTTTAGTAGTAAACAAATCACAGCAGCACATTGAAAATTGTCAGCACAGAATAGTTTTAAACTCTGTCTCCGAGATGAAATCACCACTCCATGGTGACTCCAAATAAAGATGATTAAAGTCTGAGGCAACAACAGAGTCTGGTTTAAAAGCATTTTTATAAACTTCAAAATCCTCCCTCTTCTAATATATTTGAATCTTCCAGTTTCACACATACTGTTATGATATTGTGTTTTCTGTATGACATCACTCTGCTTCAGGGTAGTTAAAAGCCTGGTCCAATTAGCTAGATCAGTGGTTCCCAAACTTGGTCCGGGAGGCACCCCAGACAGTCATGCTTTCAGGATACCCACAATGAATATTATTGAGAGAGATTTACACACACTGCCTCCACTGCATGCAAATCTATCTCATGAATATTCACTGTGGATATTCTGAAAACCTGACTGACAGGGGCACTTCCAGGATCAGGTTTGGGAACCTTTGAGCTAGACATTTACCCTCTTCCATCTGAAATAAGAAAATGGCATCTAAACCTTCTTTTATAAACAATTCAGCAAGTTCTCACTAATCGGCAAACAGCAAATAAATCAACCAATCCGTGGAGGGGCATTTTTGATCGGGGACGCCCATCTCTAAGGGCGTCCCCGTGAAGGGGCGGGCAATCCCATATTATGGAAACAAGATATTCAACCTAAATGTTGAGATGGTTGACCTTAGAGATGAGCGACCTCAGTTTTTACAGATACTGGAAACTGAGGACGCCCATCTCAAAAACGACCAAATCCAAGGCATTTGGTCATGGGAGGAGCCAGCATTCGTAATGCACTTGTCCCCCTCACATGCCAGGACACCAACCGGGCACCCTAGGGGACACTGCAGTGGACTTCACAAATTGCTCCCAGGTACATAGCTCTCTTACCTTGGGTACTGAGCCCCCCAAAACCCACTCCCCACAACTGTACACCACTATCATAGCCCTAAGGGGTGAAGGGGTGCACCTACATGTGGGTACAGTGGGTTTTGGGGTTTTTTGAAGAGCTCACATTTACCACCACAAGTGTAACAGGTGGGGGGGGATGGGCCTGGTTCCGCCTGCCTGAAGTGCACTACACCCACTAAAAACTGCTCCAGGGACCTGCATACTGCTGTCATGGAGCTGGGTATGACATCTGAGGCTGGCATAGAGGCTGGAAAAAATGTTTTTTTAATTTTTGGGGGGCGGGAGGGGGTTGGTGACCACTGGGGGAGTATGGGGGAGGTCATCCCCGATTCCCTCCGGTGGTCATCTGGTCAGTTCAGGCACCTTTTTGAGGCTTGGTCGTGAAAAAAAATGGACCAAGTAAAGTCGGCCAAATGCTCATCAGGGACGCCCTTCTTTTATCCATTACCAGCGGAGGACGCCCATCTCCTAAGCACGCCCCATTCCCGCCTTCGCTACACTGCCGACACGCCCCCATGAACTTTGGTCATCCCTGCAACGGAAAACAGTTGAGTGCGCCCAAAATCGGCTTTCGATTATGCCGATTTGGCCGACCTTACGAGAAGGACGCCCATCTCCCGATTTGTGTCAGAAGATGGGCACCCTTCTCTTTTGAAAATGCCCTTGATAGTAACACATGTAGAACACACCAAACACAATCTCTATATTAAATTCTTTGAGTTTCACTGATCATAAATGTCAAGCATTGTTCTCTAAAATTCAAATATTTCTCACAATCATTTCCATATTTAAATTCTGCAATATGGTTAATAACTCTCCATTGAAAGTCTGTGAACTTATGAGAATAAATCTAAAAAAAAAATATTGTGCTATTGGGGTAGACAATATTGAGATATTAAGTCTGTTATAATGCTTATTAAAACAGAGTCTAATTAACTGGGTGGTCCATCCAATATAAGTTAATCAGCAGGGACACAAATGTTTATACTGTAAAGGAGTAATATTTAACCCATGGTGGTAATCAGATTGTAAGCCACCTCCAGCTGAGTGTTATTCTAACCCAGTGGTTGTCGATCTTTCTTCTGTTGTGATACACCTAACAATGTTCATATATGTGACACATCTAATACTAAAATTCATAGCTGAACAAACCCCCTATGGATTTGCGCACCCCATATCAGAAAGCTGTATGCAACACATCAGTCCCAGATTTCTCACTTGTAATACAGCAAAACAAATATATATATTCAAATTCTAGTGTCTCCTCAGTAATAGCAGCAGAAAATCCCTCCACTGCCAGATACTTTGAAGCACCACAAAAACCTGCAAATATACTACTCAGAAACTATGTAGCAAACAGAAACTGTGGACAGCAGACCTGCAACAGTTTCAGTTGGGACTGGAAGTAGCAGTTATTATTGAGAGTAATGAAGAAGCAGAAATAGGGACCAGTTACAGGGAATTCAAGAACCTGGTCTTCTCTGCTTTCAGGCACTGATTGTTGTAAAGGAAACACAGGCTTGCTGTCTACACAAAACTCTTTGTGACACACCTCCTACCTCTTAGGGACACACTGGTTGAGAACCATTGTTCTAACTCCAGATATTCAATGCCAGGCATGTGTGGTTCTTGGCACTGGATATCTGGGTATGTGAGATGACCCAGAAGTTAACCAGACATTAGCCGATATTCAGACCAGCGCCCAGTTAAGTCAGCTCATAAAGTTAGGACAGCCTTTTACTGTTCTAACTTTATGCACTCAGCCGATTAGCAGACTGAATATCATTGCTAACCAGGTTCCACCCAAGCTCCGCACCCAGACTGCCCTGGCTGATTAGCATAGTTATTCAGCAGAACTATGCAGTTAAGTGCTACTGAATATTAGTGGCCAGGCAGCTCAGCAAGATTTATCCAAGGCAGGAGCCTCTACTGCCCGGTTAAACCCTTTTGAATCAATTCATGCATACCCATTCTATTCCACCCTTGCTACTCTTTGAGATTCTGCCTGGCTCTAGTGATCTGAATTGGCCACTGTTAGCTACTGTTGGAAGCAGGATACTGAGCTAGATGGACCGTTGGTCTAATCCAGTATGGCTATTCTTATGATTGTCAGGGCCAAGGCTGGGGTTTGAATAATCCAAGAGGCTGAATAAATAGTTCAGACTTTTAACAAACTCCACTCAATAACTCAGTCAACTCCAATTATGTTGTTCTGAACCAAGAGTTTACTAAAGTACGTAAAGTCACTGAAACACAAAAATGAATTCCAAAGAGGCAGAGGCAACAAAATAAATATCCTTAGCAGCTGCTAGAGGTCAGAGCCACCATTTCATCTTGGCCATCAATGGAGCAGGAGTACTGGGAGATTGATCCTGTCCCATTCAGTAGGCTACTATAGATAGTCTGATAAGTGCTGGGGGTCCAGGAAGTGGTGAGAGTGTTGGGGGATGCTCTTGGAGAGGGCATGTGATGGAGAGTAGTGTCTGGCTTGAGGGGCTCTGACATCAGATTTGGGTCTGCATTTGGAGGGGGGGTTGCCAATGAAGGTCTGTCTGGGGGAATATGCCTTGGTGGGGTCTGTCAGAAAAGGAGTCTGGCAAAGGATTGTGTGCCATCAAAGGGGGGGGGGGGGGGGGTCAGGCTTCAGGAAGGGGCCTGCCTTGGAGGGTTTGATATATTTATCAGATGGATTGGTGATTGTCTTTCTAAATATTTTTTTCTTAGCACTAGAGCCACTTTTGATGCATCAGCAAATAGCACAGATGCACTTAACATAGATCCATGCAGTAAGTGTCTGCACTGGGCAGTAAATGTCCTTGACATTAGGAACCCAGCACACAAAACTTATAGAATTGCATTAAACATCTATCATGTATGAATTATTGGTACACAAATTTGTAACACAAATTTTTAAGACCTCAGTTGCAATCACGTCTAATGATGCGTTCAATATTTTTTTATTGATGAAATGCAATAAACTGAAAACTGTTATTCAGCAATAAAAAGATTTTTTTTAGTTGAAAAAAGATGATACGTGAGCTTCTCAGAGTTGGACTAAAATGACTTAACTTTCAAAATAGGACTAGAGTGCCATCATAGGCCATGTTTTATGACAAACCAGGCTACATCAGGGTAAGGTCCTGAAAAAAAAAGTTTCAAAATATATGAATACACAATAATTTAATAATAAAGTGCATAAATAAATTTTAACCTTATGTGCTAGTACAAATCTGCTACTTTCTACCGCCATCTGTGATTCTGCAAATGAATTCTTTTGCTCCATTACAGCATGGTGATGATCCTGAAAATAGAACTGAGGCAGGATATGAAGGTACCCAAAGAGAAAAGACAACCCCAAATCACAAATGTTGAAGCACATACCAGGAAATGTACATGAAAAGCGATGGCCACAAATGCTCGCAGTCTAACCAATAAAGTTCATGACCTTCAAGCCCTGATGTTGAAGGCAGACTTAGACGTTGCTGCAATCACGGAGACGTGGCTTAATGGTTCCCATGAATGGGATGCAAACATACCAGGCTATAATCTATTTAGGAAGGATAGAGAGGGTCATAAAGGTGGAAGAGTAGCTCTATATGTGAAAAATGATATCACAGCTACCGAAATGACAGGGACCTGGGGAAAGGAAGAAGCGATATGGATCACCTTAAAAAGAGATGATAGAACCTCTCTCCACGTGGGTGTTGTCTACAGACCTCCGACACAATTGGAGGAATTAAATAAAGACCTGATCGTTGATATTCAAAAGTTGGGAAACAAGAGAGAGGTGCTGTTGCTGGGAGATTTCAATCTGCCAGATGTAGATTGGAAGGTTCCGTCCGTCTGCAGAATCGGAAAGAAGTAGAGAGATCGTGGATGCTTTCCAAAGTGTTTTGCTCAGACAAATGGTGACGGAACCCATGAGGGAAGGAGCGACGCTGGATCTGGTGCTCACAAATGGGGATAGCATGTCAAATATCCGAGTGGGTGCCCACCTGGCCAGCAGTGACCATCAAACAGTTTGGTTTGATATAACAGCTAAAGTGGAGAGCGGCCACTCAAAACTCAAAGTCCTGGATTTCAAGCATGCTGACTTTAGTAAAATGGGGGAATACCTGAGGAAGGAGATGATGGGCTGGGAGGAAGTACAAGAAGTGGAAGGACAGTGGTCCAGGCTGAAAGAAGCTATAAATAGGGCCACAAACCTTTATGTAAGGAAAGTAATTAAAAGCAAGAGAAAAAGGAAACCGATATGGTTCTCCAAGCAAGTGGCTGAGAAAATAAAGGCTAAAGAGTTGACGTTCCAGAAATACAGAAAAAAATTTTCACAGAAGAAAATCCTGGAGACGGACCGCGATGGACTAGAAAAAGTACAAATGAGAATGAAGTGGATAGAGCACTGTTCACGGAAGAGAGTGTGTATGGACAACTTGAACAACTTGAAAAGCTAAAGGTGGACAAAGCCATGGGACCAGACGGGATCCACCCCAGGATATTGAGGGAGCTCAGAGAGGTTCTGGCGGGTCCTCTTAAAGATTTGTTTAATATATCCTTGCAGACGGGAGAGGTTCCGAGGGATTGGAGAACGGCGGATGTGGTCCCTCTTTACAAAAGTGGTGATAGGGAAGAAGCTGGAAATATTTACAGAAGCCTGGCAAATTGAGCAACAGTATTGGGTGATTTCAATTACCAGACAAGTGATGATCAAAATTCAATAATAAGAAAAATCACCTTTTTTCTACTTTATGGTAAGAACTCACTGCTTTTCCATTAAAAAAATGTGAAGAAAAAATACCTCAGAAAATATAAGACCTTGAAACAAACATCCACAGCTGATAATAGTGAAAAGCTCAAATGCAATCACTGGTCATAAAAACAAACAAAAAAAACTGCACAATAATGTTTAAAGGATCAAAACTTACAACAAAACAGTAGGTTCTCCATAATAAGTAGGCAATGAAAGTTCCAGTCAGAAAATCAGCTTCCCAGCAATATAATCCAAATAGCAGCAGGGGGTTTGAATTCCGTGTTCGAATGGTAAGGATCCTGAAAGGGAACTTTAAAACAATACAAGAACGTAAGACCTTTGATGTCAAAATGATTAAATATTTTGACACCCACCAGATAGGACTTAACAAAGATCCGGGTTTTCTAGCCCGTTACAAAGCATAAGATTGTATTGCCTTGAAATTGTAGTGCTCTCCTGTCTCTCTCTCATCTATCCACCCCCATCCTGTTAGACTGTCACTGAAATGCTTTGATGTTTCGCTCTTATATACTGTCATCTACCAACATTTGCTTATTTCCGATCTGACGAAGGGCAACCTTCGAAAGCTAATCAAGAAATGTATTAAGTTATGTCCAATAAAAAAGGTATCATCTTATTATCTTTTCCATGTTTTATTTTGTTTTATTTCTATTAATTACGTGTTGGAATGGAAAGCTTTTTTTCTGACTGTGAGCTCTATGATTGGTTCTGATGGTTACATCATCACATCTGGTTGATAAAATATGACATTGTCATCTGGACCTTCCCTCAGCCATTTTGATGAATCCTGCTGCCAGTCTTCCTCTGATGATGCCATTTGGTGAAACAGGGATCTCCTTTTTGGGATTGTATGGAGCTCTCAGCATTCATATAAGTACTTTGCTTATATCGTTATTTGTGCTATTACTGCTGCTGCATCTGCTATTTGGCTTATTCTGCTGGGAAGCTGATTTTCAGACTGGAACTTTGATTGCATATTTTTTTGTGGAGAACCTACTATTTTGTTGTAAATTTTGATCCTTAAAACATTATTGTAAATTGTTTTATGACCAATGATTGAATGTGAGTTTTTCAGTAATATCAGCTGTGGCTGTTTCTTTGAAGCTCTTATATTTTCTAAGGTTTCTTTTTCTCCACTATTTTTTATGAAACAGCAGTGGGTTCTTAATCAAATGTAGAAGAGAGGTGATTTTTGTTATTAATGATTTTAATTACCCCAATATTGACTGGGTACATGTTACATTAGGGAGCACTAGGATGGTAAAATGCCTAGATGTAATAAATGACTGCTTCTTGGAGCAACTGGTCCAGGAATTGACAAGAGGGGTAGATATTTTAGATCTACTTCTTGGTGGAATGCAGGGCATAGTACAAGAGGTAATGGTTTGGAGTCCTCTGGGAAACAGTGGTCATAACATGATCAAATCTGAGTCACAAGGGAAATCTACTGTAGCAGCATTTAATTTTCAAAACACAACTATGATAAAATTAGGAAAATGGTTAAAAAGAAGCTAAAAAGATTGGCCACAAAAGTTAGGAATTTAAATCAGGCATGGTTGTTGTTTAAAAATACCGTTGTGTATTCCTTATATTAACAAAGCAGGGGCGTATTTGCGTGGGGCCACAGGGGCCTGGGCCCCCGCAGATTTCGCCCTGGCCCCCCTCCCCACCATCAACCCTCCCCCGCTGCTTACTTTTGCTGGTGGGGGCAACGAATCAGCAGCGTTACTTACAGCATGGCCACGGAGGAGTCAGAGGAAGACAAAATATGAAGACTGTGGGTCGGACCTCGGCTGGCGGGGGTTGGGGCCCCCCGCCAGCAAAGGTAAGCAGCGGGGGAGGGTTGACGGTGGGGGGGGGTGGAGAGTTGCGGAGGCGGGGGGGAGGGAGGCACAAATGTGCCCCCTCTCTCTGGCTTTGGCCCCCCCTACTGCCAGATTCCAGATACGCCCCTGTAACAAAGGTAAAAAGAAGAGCAAAGAACAGCCAGTATGGTTAAAATGTGAAGTGAAAGAGGGTATTAGAGTCAAAATAACATCCTTCAAAGAATATAAAAAGGACCCAAATGAATAAAATAAAAAGCAACATAAGCATTGGGAAGGTAGATGCAAATCATTGATAAAGACGGTTAAAAGAGAATATGAAGAACAACTTACCGCAGAAACAAAAACCCATAGTAAAAATCTTTTCAGGTACTTCAGAAGCAGAAAGCCTGTGAGAGAATCCATGGGATCATTAGATCATGAAGGAGCAAAAGGGGCACTAAGGGAGGACAAGACCATAGCGGAGAGATTGAATGAATTCTTTGCTTCAGTCTTTATGGAAGAAAATGTAAGAGATTTACCTGTACCAAAAATAGTTTTCAATGGTGATGATGTGGAGTAACAGAAAGAAATCTCAGTGAACCTGGAAGATATACTGAGCTAAATCAACAAGTTAAAGAATGATAAATCACCTGAACCAGATGGTATACACCTCAGGGTACTGAAAGAACTCAAACATGAGCTTGCTAATCTACTGTAAGTGATCTCTAATCTGTCATTAAAATTGTCCATAGTACCTGAAGACTGGAGGGTGGCCAATGTAATGACAATTTTTAAAAAGAGTTCCAGGGGTTATCTAGGAAATTAAAGACTGGTAAGCCTGACTTCTGTGCTGGACAAAATAGTGGAAACTATTATAAATAACCAAATTACAGAACATATAGGCAAACAAGGTTTAATGGGACTGAGAGTCAGCATGGGTTCAGCCAAGGAAAGTCTTGCCTCATCAATTTGCTTCATGTCTTTGAAAGCATGAATAAAAATGTGTGTAAACATGAGCCATCAGAAAGCTTTTGACAAAGTTCCTCACGAGACACTCCTGAGATAATTAAAAAGTCATGAAATAACAGGCCTGCCTGGACTGATAAAGAATCCTGGTGGTTTGTGTGTTGGGTCTGTGAGTGCTTTCTGGGAACTGTGGGACCACTGGAGTGTGGCTCCAGTAACCTAGAAATCACTGGGGATAATTGGAGAGCGGGAGATTCGCCCAGAGGCAGTAGTAACCCAGGTACAGGCAGACCTGAGCTTGCTGGGGATAGACCCTCTAAGTGGCTGTGGGGTAACCCTGGGTGGGTGGCTAGGCATTTCGTGACACTACTATTTGGGTTTCTGCGAGATACTTTTTGACCTGGATTGGCCACTGTTGGACACAGGCTACTGGGCTAGGTAGACCATTGGTCTGACCTACTATGACTATTCTTATGTTCTTAGGATTTTATATACAGGCCTTTTATTCAGAAAATGGTGTCTTCTTACTTACTTTTGATACTTTGGCATTGTTAATAGTTCATATAATTATTTCAATCTTTTCTTGATTGAATTGATTTTGCTTTCTTTTGGCATGTGAAACCCCAGAGTGAAAGCAGCAAGCTGCCAGCTGGCCTTGTGTTGTAGGTTCAATGACGAGTGATATGGATGCAACAGCTTCCTGTTGAGCAGCTGCAGTAGCAGTAGGGCATCAGAGCAGACGTAGGCAGTGAACAGCAGCCACAGGCTCTGATTTAGCAGATGTTTTCTATGATGCCATGTTGAGGTTGATTCCTTAAAATGCAGAAATATACCGCTGACTGCCATCTTCCAGTGACATAAATAGTCAGCTTGTGTCTGAACCCTATGGGTTTAAATTTGAATTTGGACATCTGTATGAATGAACTTTACATGCTGAAATAAAGAGAGGAAAAATGAGCTCCTTAAGAAACTGAATTACCTCACTACCCTAAAGATAATTAAATGTTCTTTCCATTTATTCAATGGGATAGTGAAGGTATGACTAACTGGCTTTTGCTTAGTAGCAGATCTGTGAATATAACATTGTTAATTCCTTTTATGTGAGAATCCTTGTGAACCATGCTTTTCATCTCTGTGGAGCTGCAAAATTTTCTGGCACCTAACTTTGAAATTAAGATTAGCAATATAAATAAAATAAGCATTAAGACTTTTTCTGACTAGAATTGTGTAAGCATTGTTAAAGGACACTACACCAGTAGATACTATTTGCCAGAATGTTCTCTTCTATATACAACTAATTTATTGGGATCTTCTGTAAGAAATGGAAAAGAAGACATTTTCAGAAATGATTTATATAGCAAGTTATTATCCACATTTCAATAATAACAATTATACATATGAAATATCCATAATATAGTGTTAAAATATTATGGAACACCAAAAGGGAGAAAAATGAGTACATAACACTGCAAACAGTCAGCAAGTCAGCTTGCAGACATGATTTTGAAAAACATTTATTTATTTATTTTTGCTGAAGGCTTTAATTTTCTGCTACTTCTCAAAGGGGGGAAATATTCATTAGTAAAACTGCACATTAAAAAAAATTATACTCAAAATGCAATGAGACTTTGGTCCAGTTCTTAAACTTTGCTCTTCAGAGAATAGGTTCCATAAAGGGTAATTGTAAAACAGGGCACATACAATTAGGTATTTTTTTTTTTTTTGG
The DNA here is from genome assembly GCF_901765095.1 of Microcaecilia unicolor. Lineage (NCBI taxonomy): Eukaryota > Metazoa > Chordata > Amphibia > Gymnophiona > Siphonopidae > Microcaecilia > Microcaecilia unicolor. Next base: position 423,536,281 of record NC_044031.1, read on the forward strand.
GGGGGGGAGGGAGGCATGATAGAAGCAAATTCTGTTAAGGAAAGTAGGCACTTATGGGATAATTCTATAAGTTGGCATCAAGCTGTGTAAGCCATAATAGTGCTTAGGAACAATTCTATAAGAATTTTGGAGCACACCAGAGCTGCCATACAATACTAGTGCAAAGCTACATTGACACGCCAAGGTTTAGTTATGCCCACTTAAGAAAGATCAATGGAGAAATCTCTGTCCAACATTTGGTAATATGTCTATGCTCCACCCACATGTACATTCCTTGCTATTACACACTAACTTCTGGATTCTGTAAAGGGTCACCAAAATTTGTGCACCAAATTTTGGAGCAATCCTGAGATGCATATGCATCATAAATGGGTGCACTCTTGAGATGTGTGCATAACTTAACTACTTAAGTCAATTAACACCAATGATTAGCATTAATTAGCAATTATTTGGATTTACACGCGCTTCTATGCTGTTCTATAAAGTTGTGTGCCGGAACTGTCTCACATACTACTCAATAGGGAGTGTGGCCTTGGGAGGAGCATGGGCCGGTCAGGGACATTCCCATAATTTAGTAGTAATGTTATAAAATTCTGGGGTTGCACGCTCAACTTGTGCAAATGATTTACAGGGGCATGGGTAAGTCATGAGTATCCCTTGAATTTATGCACAGTGTTATAGAATATACCCTTCCATGCATAATTTAGGTGTTGGCATTTACACCAGGTTTTCATTGGCATAAATATCCACGACTAAATATAGTCACAGAAAACGGGTGCTGGGTGTATTCTATTAACTACACTTAGATTTAGGTGCATTCTATAAACCATGCCTAACTTTAGGTGTAGTTTATAGAAAATGCCTAGGCATATTTTTTTGGCAACAATTTTTTTAGGCGTGGTATATTGAATCTAGCTCTATATGACTTGTGCACAGATCTTTATAGAATAGCACCTAGCAAGGTGTGTGCAAACCATAATTGTTGCCAATTAATGCCAATAGTCAACTGTTAGCAACCAATTATTAGCACTAGGGAAATCTACAGAGGGTGAGCAGGAGAGGGGAAGGGGAAGGAAGAGAGAAAGTCACGATGCTGGCTTGGGGAGAGGGGCTGAGAAACATAGCCAGAGACAGAGAAAACTTGATGGGGGGTAATGAAATATGAGGGAGGGGAGAGAGAGAGAGAGAGAGAATGGGGTAATGCTGGATGGGGGAGAAGACACAGAGAGAGAAGGGGAAAGACTGGATATGGGAGAAAAACGGAGAGGGAAGAGAAAAGGCTGGATAAGGGAGAAGAAACTCACATTCAATTCAGCCCCCAAGTCAAGCTCTCAGTGTAACATAAAAACATTGTTTTGAAAAGTTTTACCCTAAAAAATCAATGCAAAACAGATATTTGAACCTTAATCTTCCCCAGTGCTACCTAAAAATTTTTAAAATGCTCCATATCTTCAGGATCATTCCTCTTCCAACCCCTCTGTGATATGCAGTGCTTAATTTGCAATTAAGCAAAGAAGTCCCTGCTGAGATCAAATTGTTCTCAGAGCTGCTCAAAAGCGAGTAACTCCCCCACATTTCAATAAGACTCAAAACTGTACCAAACCTGTCTCCATCCAACAAGCCAAATTCTCCTGCCTCTACCCTACCTGGAACTGAGGTTAATAACAAATGTGTGCCAACAAAAAAGCATCAAGCGTGCATGGACCCACAAAGCTTTGAGATAACTACAAAGTGTGAGCAACTGTAACACCATAAGATTGGTGGTCAATTGTTTATAATCTTTCAGAGAGGGAGAGGCCCAAAATCACTTGAAAAAGTGCCAATCACAGCAACTCCCACTAATAATGAGAAAAAAAAAACAGGACTAGCTCTTCACAGAAAGCCCCGCTAAACACCATCTAGCACACCCGTAATGTTGAAAATTGTACTAGACATCAGGAACAAACAATAAACTAGAACTTAGCTGCAGATGTCTTCAAAACAAATTCAGCAGAACTGCATTCCATGCTTGTTCCATCTGTGCAGATAACTTTACAAACAGCTTGACCCAAAACTGTGTTTCAACTGGATAAGTGCTACTGATGTGTGTCGCCAAACCAATGGTAAAGCCAGTCGCCACCACAGGGGAGTAAATTCAGCAGAATGACGAGACTTCTCTTGCTTAATCCATTTTCATAATATCCTGCAACAAGAGTGCCTTGTTTTGCTCATAATAATACTGCTTAAGGAAGGGGAAATTATTGCACTAAGACTGCTATATGTCATGTAGTGTCCAAAATGGCACGGAGAAGAGAACAGATACCCAAGATTTTAAAGAGCTAAGACAGCTAACTGGCCAATAGCCAGATAGCAGGCATATTTTAAACATACCACCCCCTCTGTTGTTAGAAATAGGCATTCCACTCAATGCTTCTATTCAGTCCATTTGGAATCACCTTATTTAATATATAAATCCATTGCTGCTCTTTATGCCAAAGTAGTGTTTTGGCATCCCCACCTCTCTTGCTCAAAACCAGCTGGTCAATAACCATACACCACAATTGATCAAACTGATGCTTAAACTGTTGACAGTGTTTAGCCATCGGTGCTTCCAATTTCATTTGAGATATGCAATGGTGGTGTTCTATTACACGCATCTTAAATCTGCGTGTAGTGTGTCCAATGTATAGCAGATCACAAGGAGGGGCATAATCGAAAGGGACATCCACAAGGAGAGGCATAATCGAAAGGGACATCCTCATTTCAGTTTGGACGTCCTCGCAAAACATTCCCACCCGTATTTTTGAAACAAGATGGACGTCCATCTTTCATTTTGATAATGCAGTCATGGACGCCCAAATCCTGAAATATGGTTGTACTTAGAGATGGTCGTCCCTAGACTTGGTCATTTCTGATTTTCGGCAATAATGGAAACCAAGGACGCCCATCTCAGAAACGACCAAATCCAAGGCATTTGGTCATAGGAGGAGCCAGCATTTGTAGTGCACTGGTCCCCCTGACATGCCAGGACACCAACTGGGCACCCTAGGGGGCACTGCAGTGGACTTCATAAATTGCTACCAGGTACATAGCTCCCTTAAATTGTATGCTGAACCCCCCCAAAACCCACTACCCACAACTGTACACCACTACCATAGCCCTTACGGGTGAAGGGGGCACCTAGATGTGGGTACAGTGGGTTTGTGGTGGGTTTTTGAGGGCTCATTGTTTCCTCCACAAACATAACAGGTGGCAGGGTGGGCCTGGGTCTGCTTGCCTGAAGTGCACTGCACCCACTAAAACTGCTCCAGGGACCTGCATACTGCTGTGATGGACCTGAGTATGACATCTGATGCTGGCATACAGGCTGGAAATCAATATTTTTAAAGATGTTTTTTGAGGGTGGGAGGGGGTTAGTGACCACTGGGGGAGCAAGGGGGGATCATCCCTGATTCTCTCTGGTGGTCATCTGGTCTTTTCGGGCACCTTTTTATGCCTTGGTCGTAAGAAAAACACGACCAGGTAAAGTTGTCCAAGCGTTCGTCAGGGACATCCTTGTTTCTTTCGATTATGGGTCGAGGACGTCCAAGTGTTAGTCACGCCCAAGTCCCGCCTTCGCTATGCCTCTGATATGCCTCCTTGAACTTTGGCTGTCCCTGCGATAGAAAGCAGTTGGGGATGTCCAAAATTGGCTTTTGATTATATCGATTTGAATGACCATGAGAGACGGACGCCCATCTTCTGATTTATGTCAAAAGATGGGCATCCTTCTCTTTTGAAAATGAGCCCAAAGGACATTGAAAGATGTATATTACATTAGTTGAATCACATGACATGTTGTGTTGTAAAATAATTTGAGTGTCATTTTTTTAATTTAAAACAGAGCCCTCTATCCTTATAGAACATATCGAACAATGACTGCACTTGACAAGCTGCCCCTGATTGGATTGTCTGACGAACCATCATCTGAAAAGCTCAATCTGTCTTGTAGATTGCTACCATGAGCAAATGATATCATGAGATGCTGATCTTGAAATATTTCATTTGTCTGCATTATTCTCCAATGTTTCCTAATTATAGACGCAATCTCAGATGAACTATTAGAAAATTTCAAAATACAGGGAACCACCTGGGACTGTACTTTTTCATGTTTAGACTCCAATTGTCCCTCCTGATGATTATATAATGCCCGTTTGAAAGATTTGTTGATAATTCTCTTGGGGTATCCCCTATCTTGAAATCTGCTTTTAAGCCTCTCTGCTGAGCTAACATATTGTTGCGTGGTGTCACAAATTCTCCTATACCTGAGAAACTGGGAGAATGGAAGACTATTTTTAAGGTGCTTGGAATGCATACTGTCATAAGACAACAGGGAATTTTTGTCAGTTGGTTTGACGTGGAGGGGCATAATCGAACACAAACACCTATCTCCATGGGCGTTTATCTCCGAGAAAGGGTCCGTGAAGAGGCGGGCCGAACCGTATTTTCGAAAAAATGGACGTTTTTGAGCTGGGCATTCGTTGCTTTTTTTTGCGATAATGGAAACTAAAAATGCCCAGCTCAAAAACGTCCTAATCCGAGCCATTTGGTCATGGGAGGGGCCAGGATTGGTAGTACACTGGCCCCCCTGATATGCCAGGACACCAACTGGGCACCCTAGGTCAGTGCGGTGGACTTCAGAAAAAGCTCCCACATGCATAGCTCCCTTACCACGGGTGCTGAGCTCCCAACCCCCTCCCCCAAAACCCACTACCCACAAATGTACAACACTACCATAGCTCTTAGGGGTGAAGGGGGCACCTACATGTGGGTACAGTGGGTATGGAGGCCTCCCATTTACCAGCACAAGTGTTGCAGGTGGGGGGGGGGATGGGCCTGGGTCCACCTGGCTGAAGTGCACTGCGGTACCCACTAAAAGTGCTCCAGGGACCTGCATATACGCAGGCCTCTAGGACTTGTAGCTGCTGTATAACATTGGCACACCAGTTGACACCTGAAGACTAATCTCTCCGAAAACGTCCTTTATTGGAATAAGCACGTTTACTCACAGTTAACTGCAGAGGTTGTGCCCCACTGGCAACGAGTCTCCATGGTACTGAGATTAGCAGTAGGTCAGAGCTGGCAGAATGGTGTACAATGCCCTCTTTCAGCCACATTCAAGGTAAGAACTAAGTTGTCTAACGTGGCTAACACAGGAAAGGGAACTAAAACTGGCTTACAAAAATGGCCACTACCGCATGGACTACAACAGGAAACACAACAGGGCACACTCTGACCCAGTTAGCAGGGGGAAAAGCACCATGGGAGAAGAGCCTACCAACTACCAACATCGTGAGACTGTAACACAAGCTAATGAAATCACGGAGCCCAATACCCTACACCCACCACAATGCAATGCTGATGTGACCCTGTAGTGCACCCGAGACCAGGGAAAGGCTGTGAGAGGATCGAACACATTCTGCTCTCATGAAGTTTTTAAAGTGGGGTTTTTTTTGGTGGGAGGGGGTTAGTGACCACTGAGGGAGTCCGGGGACATCATCCCCGATTCCCTCCAGTGGTCATCTGGGCAGTTGGGGCACTTTTTTGGGACTTATTTGTGAAAAAAAAGGGTAAAAAAAAGTGACCCAAAATTGCGGTAAAAACGCCTTTTTTTTTTCGATTATCAGCTACAGACGCCCATCTCTCCTCGGCTGATAACCATGCCCCAGTCCTGCCTCCGGCATGCCTCCGACACGCCCCCGTCAACTTTATTCGTTTCCTCGACGGAGTGCAGTTGGAAACGCCCAAAATCGGCTTTCAATTATACCAATTTGGGCACCTTTACGAGAAAAACGCCCATCTCCCGATTTGGGTCGAAATATAGGCGTTTTTCTCTTTTGATTATAAGCTGAATAGACATCCATCCTAAATTTACTCTGTTCAATTCTTACCAGAACATCCAAAATATTTATAAATTCGGAATGATAATCACACTCAAACTTAATTGTGGGATGACTAGAATTAAGATAATGTACAAATGTATGCAGGTCATTCTGAGTGCCTTGCCATAATACAAAAACATCATCAATATATCTACCCCAATATTAGATATGAGAAAAACTGTAACCAGAACCCCTCTCCCTCACCATCACAAGGGCTCAAGGCTGTGGTAGGCACGTACCTGTGGCCACCTAGAAAATGGTTTGCAAGATAGAATTTAGAAATGTTGTTGTTCCATAACTATGGAGGATTGTAGGACTGTGTTCAATAATGTGGAAAAGACATTCAGTGCATATATGCTTCCCCCCTCCCCACCCCCAGCAACCTTGAGAATGTGTGGGCGCTTCATAAAAGGGGACTGGGGTTCACCACATAAAGAAGGATGGAACCTACTGGGGAAACACATGAGGTACAAAGTGTGAGAAAAGCTACCAGATGTGGATACCCATGAATCTGGTGAAAATACAGGTAAGATTTGAATCCAGAGAACATACACAGAATGGAGAGCCCTTGACCATGAAAGATGCACACATCCATTCTCAGGGCCTCTTCCCCTCCCCCACCCCCACCCCCACCCCATAGGCAGCCACAACTGAGTGTGTCCAATTGAGAACAAGACATCTGTAGAATGAACTAGGTAGAAACAATCATCACTATCAGAGTCCAGTGTATTAGAGTCCACTGCTGTCTCCTGCAATCCTCTTGACCAGCTGTAGTGCTGTAATCTGTCCTGCAAGATGAAAGAAGTGTTTGTTTAGCACCTACATAGCAGAAAGGGAAGAGGTGGCTGAGAGGTATGAGCTTACCTTGAACTTGTGGTGCAAGAAATTTCCAAAAGGAACACCAATCTGTTTGCTCCAAGGGGCCAGAGGCTGGCTGCTTCAAAGAAGGAGAGGAAATGGGGAGTCAGTGAGGGATCACATCAGACACAGCAAGCAGTTCCTGAAGGGTAGAGAATGGAGAGTTGGTCAGATGTAGAAAATGCAGAGTATATGCTAAGCTGCCAGCTAACACCCAGTCTGAAACTTTTCCAAAGGAAAGACACACAGCCCACACACCAGTTATCTTTCAAGAATTGACCAAAAGGTGTACACATAAGCATACAGTGACAAAAACAAGGTTTACTATAACTGAAGCTAAAACGCTTAGAAATACCACCCCATAATCAAAAGAAAAACATCTAAAGTGCAAGCACAGAGAAAGACGTTTTAAAGAGGCGCCAATAATGGGAATGCAAACTTCCAAACCGGAAGAGCAGCTGGGGATGTCCATCGTTCTTACCTATAACTGAAATTAGGCTGTCCAAATCAGCAGAGCAGCTGGGGACATTTATGAATTTTGACCATATTCGAAATTAGGATGTCCATCTTAGGGACATCCATCCTGCTCTTATTTTGACGTCTTTGGAGCAGTATTTAAACATCCTTCACAGTATTTTCAAAATTTTGGATACCATTGTTAGGATGGCACCAAAACAGGCACCCACTCACAAGGATAATTTCACCTTATCCTCTGCACTCCTTCCATAGTTCTATGTTTACCCACCTGCCTGTGTAGCTCTCTTGCACATCAGTCTCTACAGTACACTGCACTCCTCAACTCCAGCTCTGTACCATCTACAATGGCATCTGTGGGTGCCTGCCAATACCATTCCTCACCATCTGTTTCCTGGATCTTCACATGTGGGACTATGTATATGAATGCTGCAAAACAAAACTGGGTTATTTTGACCAACACACTTCCTCTCCTTTTGCTATGCAGGTGATGACACCAGTCAGACACAGAAGCTGATCTTAGTGGCCACCAGCCCCAGCACACTGAAGGGCAGATAGAGCAGCAAACCAGTGTGCCTGGAAGTATGCCTGCACAGGGAACCAGACACACAGACAAAGGTAATAGGGCACTGAACAACTCTCAACTTTCTCTCCAACTCCACAAAATAGCTAATGGGTCTAAAGACAACTTGCCTCTTACCCTAGAAGCTTTTATATCAGGTCTAACTATGGACGTCCATGTTCCCACCAAATAGAAAGCATTTCGCTATCTGTTATACGCTGGAGACGTCCATATCATGACACCGCCCAAACCACGCCTCTAACATGCCCCCTGCGGAGTCATCCATAGATGTACATCCATGTGCCCGCGACGTCATTTTCAATTATTAGATTTGGATGTCTTTCTTTAACAAGGATGTTCATGTGCCCTTTATGTCACTTTTTAGATGTCCTTCTCTTTCGAAAATGAGCCTGTTTGAAAACTGTATGGGAACGTTCACTGCTTTCCAGGGAGCAAAACTATGGAATAGCATATTTTCTGAAATCTGTTTAATTATGCCTTATATTATTTTCCAGAAAGTGCTTAAACATATTTGTTTTCATTTCAGCGATTCTGATTTATATTAAACTAGAGATGTTTAGATAATGTCTGATTTGTTTACTTGAATGTTTTTAAATCTGTTTGGGGTTTTCTTTATTTTGTAATCCGCTTTGCACTAAAAGATTAAAAGCGGAATAGAAATGGCCTAATGCAATACAAAATGTGCTGCTAGGCGGAATGCCCATGTCACATCCGTGCTCTGCCCACAGGTATGACCTACTTGTAGTTACATACTAACCCTCTTAGGGCCTGATTCTATGTATGGCACCTAAATTTAACACACGCTAGGCAATTATGCTTGTGTATTTTAAATACTGTATATTGTCAGACCAAGCTTCCTCTGACGGCACTGTTTATTGAGAGATGATCTGAAGCCAGACTCACTTCTTGAAATCCACTTGTAGTGCATACATAAATGCAGTACACCAATACACCTTTCAGAGGCTCCGGAAAGAACAAACAAAGAAAAAAAAAAAAAAAAGTTCAATCCAATTCCTTAGGTGTCTTTAAGTAGCTGGATTAACTCATTCCCTTCACTGTGCCGCTTTAATCCAGCTTCAACACAGTTCTCTTCAGCCAGGTTTTCAAAATATAGTTTCCTTTAACCAGGCCTCAAAACACAGTTCACTTTAGCCAGGCTTTCCAACACAGTTCACTTTAGCCAGGCTTCAAAATATAGTTCACTTTAGCCAGGCCTCAAAACACAGTTCAACTTAGCCAGGCTTTCAAACACAGTTCAGTTTAGCCAGACTTCAAAACACAGTACACTTCAGCCAGTCAGGCTTCAAAGATCCACCACCCTCATCTGTCAGCATTTATCTCCTGACATCCACCCACCGGATCTCTGTTGGTTACTGTTGTCTTCCCTTGGGCACTTCCAGCAGTCACTCTTCTCCTCCAGTCACCCCTGCTGCCACCTCCATCTCCTCCTCTACTTCTTCTGCCTTGACTTGTTCTACCTCCTCCCATTCCATACCCTCATTCTCCACCCCCTCACTCAGGTGTTCCACACCCTCCTCAGCTGATTCCATTTTCCAATCATTTTCCTCTCCTCCCTTCTCCTTTATCAGAAGATTTTCCCTGTCCTGCTGCCTCCTATCTTGCCATGCATTCTGAGAACTGTAGTTTCCCTGTTTCTGCTTCCTCCCACCTTGCAATGCATTCTGGGACCTGTAGTTTCCTTGTTTCTCACATACCCCCCTGCCTAAACGATTGCTAGTCTGTTTTTCCTTTAATTTTCCATCAATCGGACTAGCAATTCTAGACAACACATCTACATGCTGCAATAACTTCCCTGCCCGATTCTCGATATGATATTGGAAAGGCTGTAGTGCGAAATACCATCTCATGAGTCTAGCATTATTGTTCTTCATTTGCCCTAGCCATTTTAAAGGAGTGTGATCAGTAACTAATTTAAAGTTGCATCCCTCCAAATAATACTGACAAGCTTGAATAGCCCACTTAATGGCCAGACACTCCCTTTCGATGGTAGCATAACGAGTCTCATGAGACAGAAGCTTTCAACTTAAATACAGGATTGGGTGTTCCTCCCCCTCATGAACTTGGGACAACACTGCCCCTAGCCCCACACCTGAAGCATTTGTATGCAACACAAAAGGTTTCCCGAAGTCCACAGCCCTAAGCAGCGGTTCCTGACATAACACTAAACGTAAAGCAGAAAAAAACTCGCTCTTCCCTCTCTTGCCACCTAAGCTGATTGGGCCTATTCCCTTTCAACATATCTGTCAAGGGAGTAGCAAGTGAGGCAAAGTGAGGAATAAACCTTCTGTAATATCCTATTAAACCCAGAAAACCTCTCAGCCCTTTCTTAGTAGAGGGAAGAGGAAATTGACGAATACTTTGTACCTTATCATACAGAGGCCTTACCTGCCCATTTCCTACCCGATACCCTAGATCAGGGGTAGGCAACTCCGGTCCTCGAGAGCTGCAGGCAGGTCAGGTTTTCAGGATATTCACAATGAATATGCATGAACTTGATTTGCATACACTGTCTCCATGGTATGCAAATCTATCTTCCGCATATTCATTGTGGATATCCTGAAAACCTGACCTGCCTGCGGCTCTCGAGGACAGGAGTTGCCTACCCCTGCCCTAGATACTTAACCTCACGTTTTGCAAAATGACAATTCTGTGGGTTAAGCATGAGACCCGTTTCCCTGAAGGACTGCAATACCTTCTTAACCTGTAATACATGGGTTTCCCAGTCCGGACTGTGAATAATCACATCATCTAAATAAGCGGCTGCATACCCCTGATGAGGCATCCTTTTGAATTGAAACAGACCAATCGGAGTACAAAAAGCAGTCTTAGGGCGGGCCTCCAATGACAGGGGAATCTGCCAATACCCTTTTGTTAGATCTAGCGTGGGCAAGAACTGAGCCGAACCTAGTCTGTCTAGCAGCTCCTCAATACGAGGTATAGGATACACATCAGGCAAAGAGAGAGCATTTACTTGCTGAAAGTCAATGCAAAAGCGCCAGGTTCCGTCCGATTTTGGCACGAGAACCACTGGACTGGACCATGGGCTTACTGACTCTTCTATCACATCAAAATCAAGCATCTCCCTTACCTGCCTTGTTATTTCCTGTTGTTTAACCGGGGATAACCTATAAGGCCTCTGTCGTACCACTTTCCCATTCTCTGTAACAATGTCATGAGTAATCAAATGCATCTCCCCAGGGCAAGGAGTAAGAACATCCTGAAATTCTCTCAACAGGCCCTGAATCTGTTCCTTCTGCTGCTCATCTAGCCCGTCTCCCACTGCTACTTCTTCCGGGATAAAAATCTCTGATATTTGGGGGCCCCAGATCCTCTTCCGCTTCCTCCCATGTCCTCCCTACATATGCTTCCTGCTCCCACCAGGGTTTTAACAAATTTACATGGTACATTTGGCTCCTCCCTTGTTCATTCCTCACTTCATATGTCACCTGACCCAACCGCTTCCTCACTATACAGGGTCCCCTCCATTTACTAGTGAACTTATGAGGCCCATCCGGAATCCTAACCAGGACCTTATCCTTCCTCAAGTGATCTCTCCTGGGCCCCTTTATCAAACCTCCCTTTCTGGTACTCCTGTGCTCTTCTAAGATTTTCTCTCGAAAAGCTGGTGTAAATCCCTGCGCGTAGGTTTACATGCACTGGCCCAAATTTTATAGTAACATGCGCAGATTTTGGAATGTCCACAAAACGCCCATTTCCATGCCCCTAAGCACACCACATTTTGCCTGCGCGTGTCAGAATATAGATGCAGAACATTACAGAATACGCTTAGCAATGTACACATGTAAATTCTAATTTTTACCAATTAGTGTTCATTATTGCTTGTTAAGAGCTGTTAACAACGCTTAACAGCTTGTTAAAACAATTAATTTACATGCGTAGTTATAGAATATGCCTAGATTTACGTGCGGAACTGTACGTAACTCTAGGTGCCCTATATAGAATCCGGGGGTAAGGGGCCTTTTTATTAAGCTGCATTAGGTGATAATGCGTGCCTAGTGCAGCTTAAAATGGCATACCATGGGACACACTCGGGTGTTGTGCGGTGCCATTTTAGTGCACACCAATCCATGCACTAAAACATGTTTCTATTTGGGGAAGGGGTGTGTCCAGGGCTTTCCTGAGTAATCAGTGCAGCTACATTACCGTGTGTTAACTGGTAAACACAGGATTACAGTGTGAACATTTACCTCCTATAAAATGGGTGGCAGTAAGTACATAAGTACGTAGGTGTTGCCATACTGGGACAGACCGAAGGTCCATCAAGCCCAGTATCCTGTTTCCAACAGTGGCCAATCCAGCTCACAAGTACCTGGCAAGATCCCAAAACAGTACAATACATTTTATGCTGCTTATTCCAGAAATAAGCAGTGGATTTTCCCAAGTCCATTTTAATAATGGCTTATAGACTTTTCTTTTAGGAAGCAATCCAAACCTTTTTTAAACCCCACTAAGCTAACTGCTTTTACCACATTCTCTGGCAATGAATTCCAGAGTTTAGTTACACGTTGAGTGAAGAAGTATTTTCTCCGATTTGTTTTAAATTTACTACTTTGTAGCTTCATTGCGTGCCCCTTAGTCCTAGTATTTTTGGAAAGAGTAAACAGGCAGTACTTTTCATTAATAGCCGCACATTAATGCAACATTAGCACATGACCATTAATACAAAAAAATGGAAGGTCGGCCATTTTACAGCTGTGGCAAAAATGGCCTTAGCTAACGAGAATGCTAAGACTACTTTTTGCTGCAGCTTAGTAAAAGGGCTTCTAAGTGACATGTACAATCTTTACAGGCCAATCCTGCCCATAAGTGCTGATATTCTGTACACCTTGGCACACAATCGGCACCTTTATTTAGGTGAGTCTTAGAAAATTGCTTTTATATATCATTTCTACTGACTGTGGCCATATCGTTAAGTTATACTAATTATCCTCTCCAAATCTCAAGATTACTTCATGATTCCAGTCATTCCTTGGAAGCATGTAGTGCAATGAGATAACTATGAGAGAAAACGTTTTAGCCAGTAATGAGATACAACATTGGTTTGAGCTGCTCAGCATTGTCTGCGGTTAATCACTGCACAACAGACATAGTGACCCCCAAGAGAAATATTGTAGCTTCTTCATCATAATTCAAAGACATGAACTATGAAAGAAATTCTATTTTTATAAATTGTTCTCATAATATACTATTTGTGTACATCTGCCTATAAAAGCCAATGTGTATGTATGTACATAGCCCACTAAACTGAAAAGAGATGAGTGAGTGAGTCTAGGAGTGATATTTTTTCTGACAGAGCTATGCTATATGAATGGAGTCAATCAAGTGGGGAGTAAAAAAAATCTGTTTCTGACAGGAGTGACAGCAAAACCATCAGAAGCAAAAGAAAACAAATTCAAACCGAGGGGAAACTGACAGGGTAGAAAACAAGAGGCTCTGATGCTGCTCCTCCCCTTTCAGTTGCCCCCAGCTGAATTTTTCAACAATTATTACCCCAGCTGTTCCTACAAATCAACAAAAACCCAAATGTCTTACTCTGTTATTGAAAATGTTTTAAAAAAGGGGGGAGGGGACAAAAGTTTTCACGTATGAGCCAAGAATATATTGTTGGATCATCTGTGAAATAAGCTAGGCTCAATATATGGAACTGAGGTTTGGAAATGCTGGAATCGCAGAGCAGCAAATAAATCCTTACACATCTCAAGGCTCCTCTGAACAGAACTGAGTACACTCATTGCTTCACAGGATACAGACTAAAACAACAACAATAACCAGAGCACCATAAAGGATAAATACTTTTAAAAGTGTAAAGAGATAAAGAGGTTTTAAAGCTGCAACTTAGTTCTTGTTTGTTCTTCCCCATGTTAAGTGCCCTCTGTGGACTGGAGTGAGGAGGGTCCCATTTCCTGCACAGCATGCAGCGGGGTGATCTCCTCAACTGTAAAATGAAGCCATCAGAGCACAGCATGAAAATGTATTAGCAATAGTTAGATAAGGGAGACCTCAGCAAGGCGTACGCACTTTCAATTGGTAAAATAATGCTTGTACAAATTGTTTTTGGTACATTAAGTACCTTTCACAGCCAAAATTAAAAATAAAAAAAAAAAGCTCTAAAACTGAGAAAAAAAAAACCTCCCCCACTAACAACAAGCAGGCACAAAGCTGTATGGGAAGGATTGAAAGGCTTCTTTTGAAAAGTAATTTCATGTAGATTTTTAATTATTATTAGTGTTATTGAAATTTTTCCCCAAGTTGACAGATCTCGTGTATGATGATAAATGACAAAGTGCTATACAGCCTGTCAGCGTGTGCTGAGGGAAATCTCACTAGAACTGCCCAGTAATAATAAATATGCATGGTTCTAAGCAGAAGGTATTTTAAACAAGTGGGCACAGTGGTCTAGCAAAGCAGTATTAAACAGCAGTGAGGTGAAACTGAGAAAAAGATTTATATATTTGTACTAATCTAGCAGCTCTGTACGGGCTATGACACAGTGACAAGGAAACAAGGGTTATGAAAAATGATCTGACACTGCACTGCTAGATCGATGAATTTCAAAGTGTGGAGCAGCCTGTCTCATGCCAGAAATAAATGCCTGAGCTATTGTAGTGATTGTTATGGTGGGGGGGGGGGGGGGGGGGGGGGGGGGGAGACTATGAATATGATAACGAACTGCAAATGAATTAATGCTATGAGGACACCTAGTTAAGGAAGGTGAGACAGTTGACAGGCCCTGTCACCTGGGAAAGTTGCTTGGTTCAGAACCTAATGCAAAAGCATGTTTAACTGGAATAAAACACAATGGAAAGGTGCAAATGCCCACAAAGGGAAGGTTCATTAGAAAGAACAAATTTCTTGTAGCTTCCTTCAACTGAGTTTTGTGGTTAGCAGAAGAGAGGCACTAAATTGGTTGGATTGTTGGTTCAAGTTGCCTAGAAATAAGTCTTTTCTTCTTACAACTCTGGCATTTATTTATTTATTCGTGACATTTATACCCCACATTAGCCCGAAATAGACTCAAGTTCAATGTGGCTTACAAACAATAAAGTGAATAAAACAATGTATAAAATATAACACAAATTGCAATACGTTCAAGGAGCAAATTAATACATGTGCAGTAAGTAACCAGGGATTTAGACTATCTCAAGGAAAAGCAAATAATTAAGGGTGGATAGGTGAGAGCACCACGGGGATCTGCTTGTGCTTTTCGTTGGTCCTGGATCGGACAACGTGGGTCAGCATCACCCACTTCTGAGAAAATAAAGCCTGCTGTCCTTAGAGAATACCTGCTACAGGTAGAGAGCCTTTTTCAAATGAAGGAGAGCTCTGGAATGAGGGGGCATATGACAAAGTTAAGAGGAAATAGGCTTAGGAGTAATCTAAGAAAGTATTATTTCACAGAAAGGGTGGTGGAAGCGTGAAATGGTCTTCTGTGGAGGTTGTGGAGTCGAGGACTGTTCCAGAGTTTAAAAAGGCATGGGATAAGCATGTGGGAATCGCTTAGGAACAGGAAGAACTAGGGGTTACAGAGAATGGGCAGACTGGATGGGTCATATGGCCTTTATCTGCCATCATGTTTCTATGTTTCTATAATTTAGCAGGACTAGATGGGAAATAACATTAAGAAAAGGGTATGGGTAAAATTCAAAGAGTTCTTTGTATTCAGAAAGGCCAGGCTGAAGAAATGTGTTTTTAGAAGACTTCTAAAAGTTAGGTGATCATCTGTAAACCTGATTGATTTAGGAAGAGAATTCCAAATTTTGCTGCCTTGATAGGAGAAATTAGCAGAGTCAATTGTTTTATGTATCACATTCTTACAGATAGGGAAATGTAAGACGATATTCTCTAGATGATGAAACAGCATTATGAGGGGGTAATTCAATAAGATTATTCATATATGATGCAGCTTGACCAAACAGAATTTGGCGAATGAAAATGCATAATTTGAAAGATATTCTATCTCTTATTGGTAGAAGCACACCATAGAAAGTAACAGTTTACAGTGGCTGTAAAAAGTGTATCATTTTTTAAAAGAAAAGAACATAATTCATGTAGAATAAGATTCATATAATTTTAAATCAGATGAATAAATTAAGATAGAAAATTTGATTAGCTACCTTGACACCGTTGAGCACCACAGGAATTGTAAGCTCCCTTAACAAGAGGACTTTTCAATTTTCTGTATTAAGTTTGATATTTAATATAGACACTACCTTCATTTTCATATTTTGCTCCATAATTAGTCACAAAGTGAAATGTACACTGCCTTCGAGGGAGATAAAAGATTGGAGCAGTAGGACCTTCCTCCTTCTTGGCAGCAGTAAATAATCCAGACTTCCCAGCTGGTCAGGGCAAGTCAACATTTCCTTCCTGAGCTGGGAAAGGGTATAAGTATATCGGGCAATTTCTGGAAGTGCGGTCAGGGAGTATTCCCTCTTTTCAGCAAATTCAGGAAAGGTAGATGATCCCTTTTCAAAATTGTTTGCAATATCTCCAGTTGCACTATTACTATACTTCTTTACAGAGAGATGGCAAACTCAGTGATGGGGGTCCTTGTTTTATGTTATTAAATAAACTCTTTTTACATTTGCCTATGCAGCACAATAAGCTGGCAGTTTGGTATTCTCTGGGCAAGGAGCAGCACCAGTCCCCTTTATCCACGCACCTAGCTTTGCCTTGGGTTTCACTGGTAGGGGAGGAAGTCTCTATGGAGGAGCTGTCAACCTATTTTACAACTGTGTTTAAGATCATCCCCAATATGGATCTGCCAGAGATCCAGTTCAAGCTCCTCCACAGGGCATATATTACTAGGAGGAGGGGGAGACAGATGGACATGTGGCAGAATAATCTCTGCCTTCAATGTAAGCAATCTTCTGACACTATAGTGCACCAATCTGTAGAATGCTTGGCTCTACAGGCTTTCTGGGAAGGGGTTCTGGGAACTTTAGAGAATCTAGTCAGTCTCCCAACTGAGTGGTCTTACAAGGTACTACTGTTGCGGAATAATGTGGTTCAGGGGCGTAGCTACGGGTGGGCCTGGGTGACCCCAGGCCCACCCAATCTCGGCCCGGGCCCGCCCAGTCTTTTACGACCCTCACCTTCCACGACGATGACAACTTCGTTTTTTTGCCCGCAGCGGTGAGCGGGCGTAAAAGCAGCAAGCAGCGAGCCAGTCTCAACTCCGTCCTTCGCTTCCTGCCCTCTCAGCGTCCCGCCCGCCTGAAAGGAAATGACATCAGAGGAAGGCGGGACGGCACAGAGAGAGAGGGCAGGAAGTGAAGGATGGAGTCGAGACTGGCTCCGCTGCTTGCTGCTTTTATGCTGCAACTTCGGGAGTGGAAGTGAGCCAGCCAGCCCGCCCATCTAGTCCATTGTAAAGAAAGAAAAGCGATTTGGTTTCCACTCCTCCGCGCAGCCATCGCCGTTCACTCAAAACCTGTGAGCTGCTGCATCCACTTTGTCGTTCTTTTGGGGGGGGGGGGTTGGGAGACGCCAGATAGAATAGGGAAGGGGATTGAAATAAACAGGATGGGCAGGGGAGAGAGGAGAATTGCCGGACAACAGGAATTGATGGAGGGGGCAGGGGAGAGAGGAAATTTGCTGGAGATGGATGGAGGAGAAGGAAGGGGAGAATGGAGAGTTGCTGGACATGTATGGATGGAGAGGAGGGCAGGGGAAGGAGGAAAATTTCTGGACATGGATGGATGGAGGGAAAAGGGGAGAGAGGAAATTTGCTGGGGATGGATGGAGGAGAGGGCAGGGGAGAATGGAGAGTTGCTGGACGGAGCGGAGGGCAGGGGAAGGAGGAGAATTGCTGGACATGGATAGATGGAGGGGAAAGGGGAGAGAGGAAATTTGCTGGGTATGGATGGATGGAGGAGAGGGTAGGGGAGAATGGAGAGTTGCTGGACATGGATGGATGGAGAGGAGGGCAGGGGAGAGAATAGAAATTGCTGGACATGGAGCGGAGGGCAGGGGAAGGAGGAAAATTGCTGGACATGGATGGATGGAGGGGAAAGGGGAGAGAGAAAATTTGCTGGGTATGGATGGATGGAGGGGAGGGCAGAGGAGAGAGGAGAATTGCTGAACATGGATGGATGAATGCAGGGGACAGAGGACATTTGCTGGATATGGGTGGATCGAGGAGAGAGCAGGGGAGAATGGAGAGTTGCTGGATGGATGGATGGAGGGAGGGGAGAGAAGTCGGAGGAGATGCGCATGGAGGGGAGGGAAGAGAGGAGAAATGCTGGACATGGATGGAGTGGAGGGCAGGGAAGAGAAGGAAAAATGTTGGACAAGGATGGAGGGGAGGGAAGACAGAGGAAGTAGAAGCACATGGATGGAGGGAAGTAAGGAGAAATGCTGGATATGGATGGAGGGAAAACTGCTGAGTTTAAGGGCTGGTTTGGAACACGTTGAGGGCAGATACTGAAACTCGAGGAAGGATAGGGACAGGGCTACAGATGGTAGACAGGACACATAAGGACACAGGAGGATGGTGGACATGGTGAGAGAAAAAATATCAGATGGAAAGAAGACACTGCATAAAACAGAAGACACTGGGACCAAAGCAAATAGATCAGACAACAAAGGTAGAAAAAGTATTTTATTCAGAATTTATTAATTGGAATATGTCAGCTTTTGGAAATGTGAATCTGTGATATTTTGCATGTAAGTTTCAATTTTTCTGGTATTGCTGCATGCTGAGTCTGACTTCTTGAGTTAACTTTCCAGTTCAGTATTTTGCCTTCATATTTTTTGATTTCTAGTTCCTTGTGTCATATCTGTTGTGTCATGTGTTTTTCATGTGTGATCAAGGTGCAGTATTCTGCTAGCGTGTAGTATTTGCAGCCCTTTTTGTTTTGCCTTTTTTTTTTCACAAGGTAGTGTATTAGTGTTTTAGAGCCTAGTGTAATTACAGTTCTGCCTTTTCAAGCATAAGGTTGTAGCTCGTCCTGTCCTTGGAATTAGTGCTGTTATGGTTTAGTAAGGATATGAGTGTGTTTTTGCATAAGTTTGTGTATAGCATTTTGCAGTGGAGAGATTGTGGGATATTGTAATTATATTTAAAAATATCAATTTTTCCATTAAGTATGTATGTGGTTATACAGATGCAGGGCAGCTGTTGGGCATCAAGTGAATTCTAAGGCATTATTTTGTAGGATCCCAAGAGACACTACTCAAACTTATATAGACAGTGCGTGCCCACCCATATTAGCTCTGGGCCCACCCAAAATCTCAGGTCTGGCTACGCCACTGATGTGGTTCTTCATGGACAGGCGGTATCAGATTATCAAATCCAGTTTATACTCCTGGCTCTTATTTTAGCCAAGAAATCTATTTTAAAACACTGGACAGGAAAGATCCCCCCACTCTTGCAACATTGGAAGCAACTCATGACACAAATGGCCCACTGGGAACAGGAACAGTATCATCACATTAAGAATGAGGCTCACTGAGCTTACTATCTGCTTTAGAAGTGCAGTGGTCTTATCATGGGACACCAAGTGATTCCTGGGGAGGGTATTGGGAGTTAGATTGGAGAGGGAGAAACTTGAGAAAATGATCAGAATGCTGTAATTGAGAGAATTGTTTTGAGCCTGTGGGGCTGTTGCAATACTTCATTTACTGTTTTGTTTTGTTGTAGGGCTGATGATTTTGGCATTTATCATTATGTGACTAGGAACCAACATGCTTAGGTTGTCTTACCGCCCAATTTGATTTCATGATGAGGGTTGAGCTGCCATGTTCTTTGTATTTCCATCATATACTTACGCTGTGTTGTTTACCTTATTCTGTTCACTAATAAAGATACCTTTAAAAAAAGAATGATGAATGAAAGAAGCTTGCCCTCTCTATAAGAGTATGCATGGAAGAAGTATGAGGAAGAAAGTAAAAAGGAGGATGAATAAGAGAAGGGGAAGAAGGGAAGCAGTATCAGAGTGAGGCAGTAAGGAGGAACTCAGAAGTTTGAGTATGTCCTACAATAATGCAGACTATTACAAGGAACTGTAAAACTCTAATTCAGGACAAGGTAATGAAAATGTGGACTTATCAAAGCAGCACCAGAAGAGAGAAGTCATGATTCATAACATCCAACACCATGAAAAGATAAAAAGCTGTGCTGGAATCTGAACATGTCAAACATCTTCTTAACATCAAGAACCTATCAAGTGCACTCCAGCTCAAGCTTTTCTCCTATCTGGAAGGCAGCCAGCGGTGTGCCACAGGGCTCCCCACTGTCGCCAACTCTCTTCAACATCATGCTGGTCCCTCTGGCCACTGCCCTATCCAAACTTGGTCTTAACCCGTTTATTTATGCTGATGACATCACTATCTCTATTCCTTTTAAAACAGACCTTAGCGAGATCCATGAGGAAATAAGACTTGAATTACACACCATGCTTGATTGGGCCAACTCCTTTCAGTTCAAGCTCAATACTGAGAAAACCCATTGCCTCATTCTTTCCTCCCCTTATAACAAATGCGCACCGCAAGCATTAATTACTCCTGAGCTTACCCTTCCAATCTCTGAATCCATGAAAATCCTAGGAGTGATAGTCGATCGAAACTTAACGCTAGAGCAACATACGACTTCTACCGTCAGAAGCATGTTCTTCACTCTTTGGAAACTTAATGTCACGTCTGTGGCCGTGACCACCCTAATTCTTACCCTCTTTCTGGGAGTCAGTGACTGTGCTGGCTTCTGCTTGTCTCTGTGTCTGTCTCTGTCTTAGTTTCTCTCTGGCTCTGTGTGCTGATTGCCTTGCTGGACCTCACCTGTGTGGGCTATGCCTCTTCCAAGATGGCTGCCGACTCCTCTATGCCAGTATCCAAGATGGCTCCCGCTGTTCCTTCCTGTGGGCTGACTTCTCTGTGTGTCAAGCCTCTGTTTGGAGGCAAGGAGATTGCTGCAGCTGTGCCTCTGGTTGAAAGGCTTTATTAATCACTTAGAGCCTGCAGCCCTTGCTTTTGCATTTCGTCTAAGGGCCCTGGTATGTAGAGTGCTCTGTACACTGCTACATTGTTTGCTCTGTGTATGTTTCTAGCATATGATTTGTTAGCTTGGGCACAGCTTGGCTTGTTAGCCTGTGTACAGCTTTACTAGTTCTTCTGAGATTGCTCTGTGTATGTTTCTAGTGTATGACTTGTTAGCTTGGGCACAGCTTTGCTTGTTAGCCTGTGTACAGCTTTACTAGTTCTCCTGAGTTTGCTCTGTGCATGTTTCTAGTATATGACCTGTTAGCTTGGGCATAGCTTTCCTGTTAGCTTGTGTACAGTCTCCTGGTCTTCTTGTGTTTAGCCTTCTGTTTTTTTCTGTGTGTGTTTTCTTTTGCTTCTGGGGCTTCTGCCCTTGTTCTGGCTGTTGCCAGTACCCTGTGATACTGGAGCTGCTGCCATAGTTTTGCTCCTTGTCCTGACCTTTGCTTTGAACCTGACTACAGCTTTGCTAGCCGCCTGCCCAGAGACTTTGTTTTGACCCTGACTACTGCTTTGCTAGCCGCCTGCCCAGTGACCTTTGCTTTGAACCTGACTACTGCTTTGCTAGCCGCCTGCCCAGAGACGTTGATTGGACCCTGACTGCTGCTTTGCTAGCCGCCTGCCCAGTGACTGTGTTTTGAACCTGACTACTGCTTTGCTAGCCGCCTGCCCAGAGACTTTGCTTTGACCCTGACTTCTGCTTTGCCAGCCGCCCGCCCTGAGACTTGCTGTGAACCTGCCTACTGCTGGAACCCGGACATTCCCTGCCTGTCTGCCTTGCTTTCGCCTAGGTGCTGGGGGGCACTGCTGTATCCTGATTCCTGCTGTTTCTGCTTGCAAGTTCCAGTTCCGGTTTTTCCTGTAAGCCCTGCCGGCTGCCCGAACCTGAGGGCTTAACCCTCGGGGAAAGGTGGCTAAGCGTAGGTGAAGCCTAGGTCCTGTGTGTTCCGGTCCAGCGGGTTCCGGTCCTGTTGTTCCAGTCCAGTGGGTCCACTCCGGTGTGTTCCAGTCCAGCGGGCTCCACTCCAGTGCGCACCCGTCTGGTGCGTTCCAGTCCTGGGTATTCCTGTGTAGAACTCCCTTCCGGGGTTCCGGTCCAGTCTCGTCTCGTCTCTACCTTGAAGGTGATCTTGCCTGCCACTGCCGCTCCACGGTAGTGGCCCAAGGACTCATGAACCCAGTGCTCCCGGGGAAGAAGCCTGACAGTATGCCAAGGTCCCCGAGAACACGACACTTAAACGCATAAAACCATATTTTCCTAGAGACATCTTTCACACTTTAGTACAATCACTGGTCATTAGCCGTCTTGATTATTGCAATGGCATCTACTCAGGGTGCAAAGATGTGCTCCTGAAAAAACTACAGAGAGCTCAGAATACGGCTGCCAGGCTAATTTATGGTGCATCTAGATTTGAAAGTACAAGGCCTCTGTGAGAGAAACTGCACTGGCTTCCTGTCAAAGACCCTATCACTTTTAAAATTTGCGCTCTGGTGCATAAAATCATCTATGATGAAGCCCCTGCATACATGGACACCCTAATCAACTTGCCACCAAGGAACTCCCACAGATCCGCACAAACGTACTTAAACCTCCATTACCCAGTATATAATGGACTTAAATACAAAAGCACCTACGCATCAACTTTCTCCTACACTAGCGCTCATCTCTGGAATAATCTGCCTAAACTGGTGAAACTTACTACTGATCACCCTACTTTCAAAAAGCGCCTCAAGACCTTTCAATTTGGCAAAGCGTACGTACCACTCCCGCCAGGCATCTCTACCTTCTGATCTGTCTTTACCTCGGTGTCACATTAATCACCGCTGCTCTTTCTTTTTTTCTTTACCTCGCAGGTCTTAGGCCGAGGCGACTGAGGCGGCCACATAGGGCCTCGCACTTAAGGGGGCCCCGCGTGGCGCGCCTCAGTCAGCCTCCTCCGCTCCATCCCGGCACTCGTGATATTTAAATTTACCTGGCTCCAGCCTCTGACGTCGCAGCAGCTGTGCAGCGTCAGTGAAAGTGCTGCCTGACGTCTCTAACCTTTCCTTCGCTCGTTCGTTCTCTCTCAGTGTCCCGCCCTTAAAGAAATGACATCAGAAGAAGGCGTGGCACTGAGGGAACGAACTAGCCAAGGGAAGGCTGGTGGAGAGACGTTAGACAGTGCTTTCACTGACGCTGCGCAGCTGCAACAGAGGTAAATTTAAATATTACTTGAAGAATTGAAACATAACAGAGAAGAGGGCGGGCAGGTAGAGATGGGAGCGGGAGGGATGGGCAGAGTTGATGGATGGACATGGATGGGAGGACAGGGCCCAGGGAGAGAGGATTAATTGCTGGACATGGAGGGGAGGGGAGGAAGGAGAATTGCTGGATATGGATAGATGGATGAGGGAAGGGGAGAGAGGAACAAGGATGGACATGGATGGGAGGGCAGGGCCCAGGGAGAGAGGAGAAATTGCTGGACATGGAGGGGAGGGCAGGGTAGAGAGGAGAAATGTTGGGCAGGAATGGGGGGAAGGAAAGACAAAGGAAGGAGATGCACATGGATGGAGGGGAAGGGAGAGAGGATTAATTGCTGGACATGGATGTAGGGGAGGGGAGGAAAGTAGATGCACATGGATGGAGGGGAGTGAGGAGAAATGCTGGATATGGATGGAGGAAAAATTGCTGAATTTAAGGGTTGGATCGGAATACTTTGAAGGCAGATGCTGAAACTGGAGAAAGGATAGGGACAGGGCTACAGATGTAGACAGGACACATAAGGACACAGGAGGATGGTGGACATGGTGAGAGAAAAAATATCAAATGGAAAGAAGACACTGCATAAAACAGAAGACACTGGGACCAAAGCGAATAGAAAAACTAAATGATCAGACAACAAAGGTAGAAAAAAGTATTTTATTCAGAATTTATTAATTGGAATATGTCAGATTTTGGAAATGTGCATCTGTGATATTTTGCATGTAAGTTTCATTTTTTTTCTAGTATTGCTACATGCTGAGTCTGACTTCTTGAGGTAACTTTCCAGTTCAGTATTTTGCCTTCATATCTGTTGTGTCATGTGTTTTTCATGTGTGATCAAGATGCAGTATCCTGCTAGCATGTAGTATTTGCAGCCCTTTTTGTTTTGTTTTTTTCACGAAGTAAGGTATTGGTGTTTTAGAGCCTGGTGTAATTACAGTTCTGCATTTCCACGCATAAGGTTGTAGCTTGTCCTGTCCTTGGAATTAGTGCTATTATGGTTTGGTAAGGTTATGAGTGTGTTTTTGCACAAGTTTGTGTATAGTGTTTTGCAGTGGAGAGAGATTGTGTGTCCGCACCTCTGACCCCCCGGGGTTATGAAAATTGGAGCTACTAATTGTAGTGGACTTGAACTGAATAATTTCTGGGGAGGGGGGTTTCATGATAGCATTGTGCTTGTTATTTCAATCAGTTTTTCTGTACAAGTTTAGCTTCATTTGTCGTTATTTGAAATTTCATAAATAAACAATTTTCTAAAAATTGAATAATCGTATCAATGGGGTGGAGCTGAGGTGGGGGTGGGGCTAGGGAAGGGCGGGTCTAGGATAGTGCCCCACCAAATTGGTCTGCACAGGGCCCCGCACTTGCTAAGACTGGCCCTGTTACCTCTCTTTTGCCTTTTCCCCATTATACTTCTAGGACATTAATTGTTTGACCCCTGACTTGCTGCGTGTTTATGTAGATTGTTGTAAGCCACATTGGGCCTGCCCATGGGTGGGAAATTGTGGGATATAAATGCTGTAAATAAATAAATAAATAAATAAATCTATAATCATTATGCAGGCTTTACCTACACTCAGCAAGTTGAAGGGGGTGGGGAAGAGACTTCTATCTAGCGGCAACAGAATGATGAGTACATGCCATTCTAAATAGGACTCATCAGATATACAAGTCTTTATGTGAAACAATACCATCTAACCAACACTTACAATCAGGATGTAAGGATCTTGAGATGAACCACATGATTCAGGAGAACATTTACTTTTTTGGTACCTATCAGTTTCTTCCTGGCCCTTTGTGCTTCAAGCTTAATGTTAACCAGGGCTTGGATTTTGCAATATTATATCTAACATACCTAATCTGGTCTTTGCACCAGATCTTCTCTTGGAATCCTGCAATCATGGGTCTTGAATCCACCCATCAGAAGTTACCCATAAGCAATGGTCAGGGAGATGTGAATCCTGTCTCTGCAGCAACTCCAGCTCCAGGTGACCCATGAGTGAGGGATCACATCTCAAGAATGTACAACTTCATGCAACTTTATATTGTAAGTATACATCAAAATACACTACTAATAAACCTCACCTGACTGACATTTGGACTCACATGCTCTTCATCTCCTTTCCACAGATTTCAGTATTCAGGCCAGTGAAACTTCATGCCATCTCTTGCAAATGGGTCCTGAAGGGACCAAGAGGACAAGTCTTTCTTTATAGAAGCCATGAATGAAGAAGTTCAAACCCAAATCTAAAGATCTTCAATGTGCTTCTGAGTCCAAGCAGGAGACAGAAGATGAGGGTCAAGAAGGGACTTGGGATGAAAAACTCCTCTAGGATGATATTCTGACAACTTGTTTCTGTCCATTCCTGCTACTTCTTCCTTTGACATTCTCTCAGCAACATCTTTGGAACCAAAGTCAGTTGCTTCAAGGACAATCCAAGAGAAAACAGTTTTCTAACACATGGTGAGATGAAGAGTATAGTAATGAATGGGATCCTAAAAGGCCCATATACTAAAGAACATGAAGTATTTAAACCATGAAGTCATAGCCGTACACAGTCCTGACCTAGATATCTGACCCCCTGTAAGTGATTTAGAACAATTCTATAGCTTCATGCATGAGCTGTGGAATATCAAAAGTAGTATATATAAGTACATAAGTAATGCCACACTGGGAAAAGACCAAGGGTCCATCGAGCCCAGCATCCTGTCCACGACAGCGGCCATTCCAGGCCAAGGGCACCTGGCAAGCTTCCCAAACTTTCAAACATTCTATACATGTTATTCCTGGAATTGTGGATTTTTCCCAAGTCAATTTAGTAGTGGTTTATGGACTTGTCCTTTAGGAAATCATCTAACCCCTTTTTAAACTCTGCTAAGCTAACCGCCTTCACCACGTTCTCTGGCAACGAATTCCAGAGTTTAATTATGCGTTGGGGGAAGAAACATTTTCTCTGATTTGTTTTAAATTTACTACACTGTAGTTTCATCGCATGCCCCCTAGTCCTAGTATTTTTGGAAAGCGTGAACAGACACTTCACATCCACCTGTTCCACTCCACTCATTATTTTATATACCTCTATCATGTCTCCCCTCAGCCGTCTCTTCTCCAAGTTGAAAGGCCCTAGCCTCCTTAGTCTTTCTTCATAGGGAAGTCGCTATCATTTTAGTCGCCCTTCGCGGCACCTTTTCCAATTCTACTATATCTTTCTTGAGATGCGGTGACCAGAATTGAACACAATATAAGGCCAATAATTCTCTGGTTATCTTCCACAACTTCTTCAAAGTTCACACACTTTCCTCTCTGATAAGCAGTCTGAGACCAAGAGTCTATGAAAAGAGATGATAGTGTTAACACCCAAAAGATGTCCTTATAATGGAAAAAGACTGATGCCTTTGGTGTTCATGTTGCCTTCCATGAGGTGACTTCTCAGGGACTCTATTAGGAACCCAAGGATTGAGAGTAATGATTCTCTGCATTGTCCTCCTTTGAAACCTATGTGCCTTGTTTTCTCTGCACAGTTTATGACTGTGCCTCATTTGATTGTGCCTGGTTCATGTTTTTCTAACATTTTCTGTCATACATATTGTATATTTGCCACCATTTTATATCTGCATTAAAAAAGTATTGTATCAAATCATATGTTGCCCAATTTATTTACTTATATTTAGTTAATTGCCTAGTTCAAGTACTCAGAATGATGTACAGAAACTCAATATGCATTTATATGCATATCATATTCTGCCTTCTTTGAGAAGGTACATGATAGATTATATTAAAGGTGAACTACATTGAGCACAAAAATTATGTATACATTAAGATATGAGGCAGATTGAGGGTAAAGCACAAGGCAGAATACATAAATGTCAGTGCATTGAGCATGTCATAGTTTGCATTTGGATAATAAGTAAATTAAGCATAAGAAGAAGCAGGAATAATGAGTATCGGAAAGGAAGGAAACAAACAGGATGTAAGGAGAACCTCCAAGAAAGAATATATAACTAATAACGCCATATATAAATATAGATTAGAAATAAACATAACATTGTATAATCAATAGGACAATTTACTATAAAACTAATATACACTCTACTAGGAAACTTGTAATTCATATTACAAACCATAGGATAAAAGCAACCTCGATGACAGCAGATAATGTCACAATTGACAACAAAGTACAGAGAACTTCAAGAGCCTCCTGAAGCTTAAGTAATCTTCAGATAAAGTTCCTTTCTGCAGAGGGCTGCAGAAAAATGAGAAAGCCCATAGTTGGAAGCAAGCCTATAGTCTTAGACTGAGAACACTGAGCTAAAAAATCATCCCCAGATCTTAAAAACACATTTGTGGGTATATATGTTAAAGAGTGGCACAATGTACCTACTCAAGAAAAGGGGAGGCTCCCTTCAAGGAGTTCCAGACCTTTGAGTATTTCTATTAGGTGGAGTGGTGAACAGCCCATTGAAAAATATGCCTTCAGCATACAAGACATGATACCAGGCCATTATGTGAGTCTGGGCAAAGCTATACTCTAAGAGGTAATCATTTTATGCTGGTGAGTTGAACTGTATATGGAGATCTCCATATTTGGTAAAGCAATAAGAACTGAAGCATAAAGCATGGGGTTTGATCATCCTACCTACAGAGCAGACAAAACAATCATACAACTTACAGGTATGCCTGTGTCAATGAACTAGCAAACTCATAGGCGTAGACTGGGGGGGGTGAGGGGGGGCAATGCCCCCCCAAATGATGCGAGGCGCCGCCGCGCCATTAGTTAAAGAAAAACAAAAAAACACATGCAAGCACGCGCTCCTCTCCATCCGCTTGGCTTCCCTGCCCTCTCTATCTGCGTCCCGCCTTCCTCTGACGTCATTTCCTTTCGGGCGGGACGCAGACAGAGAGGGCAGGGAAGCCAAGCGGATGGAGAGGAGCGTGTACGTCTACCCCTCTCCATAGGCGCCCGGTGTAAGAGGCTTGGGGAGGCTAAGCCTCCCCAGCCAGAAGTGCAGCAAGGGCAGGGCAGACTGGACCACCCCGGGTGCAGCTCCCGCTGCCTTGAACATCTCCCTCCCTCCCGTGGACCGCGCGATCATTACCGCCACCCCCCCCCCCCCCCGACTACTGCAGTATCGCTCTCCCCCTCCGCTCCTGTCCTGTCACGTCGTCTTTGAATGTCAAGGATTCCTTCCGGTAGCATCAAAATTGGCAATGATGTAAGCGCTGCTTTCAGCCTGCCCCGGAAGCACTCTCTGTACAGTTTCCCGCGTAGGAAGGACGCTGTCCAGAGAAGGCTTCTGGGGCAGGCTGAAAGCAGCGCTTACATCATTGCCAATTCTGCTGCTACCGGAAGGAATCCTCGACGTTCAAAGACATGACAGGAGCGGAGGGGGAAAGCGATACCGAACTAGTCCGGGGGGGGGGGGGGGTGAGCGATGCATCATGCCAGCCAGCTGCTAGACCAAAGGGAAAGGGGGTGGAGAGAGGAGGATGTGAGGTGCCACATCTAAGGGGAAGAGGGAGGAAGGAAAGCAATGGCAGGGAATAGGAAAAGGGGGGTGGAGAAAGGAGTGAGAGTGATGGGAGCAAGAAGGGGAGGGAAGAGAAAGGTGGGATGCATGAGGACGCTGGAGGAGAGAGAGAGAAAGTGGAAAAGTGCAGGGGAGAGCCAGGGACATGCAAAAGAGCAGGGGAGAGTCAGAGAGAGATGGGGAGAGAAAGAGGGGACATGGAAGAGAGCAGGGGACAGGCAGAGAGAGATGGGGAGCGAAAGAGGGGACATGGAAGAGAGCAGGGGAGAGCCAGAGAGAGATGGGGAGAGAAAGAGGGGACATGGAAGAGAGAAGGGGACAGCCAGAGAGAGATGGGGAGAGAAAGAGGGGACATGGAAGAGAGAAGGGGACAGCCCGAGAGAGATGGGGAGAGAAAGAGGGGACATGGAAGAGAGCAGGGGACAGCCAGAGAGAGATGGGGCGCGAAAGAGGGGACATGGAAGAGAGCAGGGGAGAGCCAGAGAGAGATGGGGAGAGAAAGAGGGGACATGGAAGAGAGCAGGGGAGAGCCAGAGAGAGATGAGGAGAGAAAGAGGGGACATGGAAGAGAGCAGGGGAGAGCCAGAGAGAGATGGGGAGAGAAAGAGGGGACATGGAAGAGAGAAGGGGACAGCCAGAGAGAGATGGGGCGCGAAAGAGGGGACATGGAAGAGAGCAGGGGAGAGCCAGAGAGAAGATGCTGGATGGAAGAGGAGAGAGAGAGAGATTAGTGGAAAGATGGGGAGAGAGAGAGAGAAGCTGCTGGGGAGAAACTGGGGCAGACCCTAGCTGTCAGACGGAGAAATGCTGAATGAAAGGAGGGAGAAAGAGGGAAAATGCTGGAAGGAGGGGGCAGAAAGAGGGAAGACACTGGACGTAAGGGTAGGGAGGGAAAGAGGAAAGACACTGGAAGGATGGGGATAGAGAGGACATGCTGAATGGAAAAGGGTCGAGAGAGAGAACTGTTTAGAAGGAAGGGAGATAGAGGGAGACAATGGATGGAAGGAGAGGGAGACAATAGACGGAAGGATTGGGAGAGGGTAATGGGTAGAAGGATGGAGAGAGAAAGAGGGATGACACTGGATGGAAGGGTAGAAGAGAAAGACATGGATGGATGGAGGGGAGGGAAGAAGGAGATGCACACGGATGGAGTAGAAGGGAGAGAGGAGAAATGCCGGACATGGATGGAGGGAAGGAAAGACAGAGGAAGTTCATGCACATGGATGGAGGGGAGACATGCTGGATTTAGATGGAGGGGAAATTGCTGAATTTAAGGGCTGGATTGGAACACTTTGAGGGCAGATGCTGAAACTGGAGAAAGGATAAGGACAGGGCTACAGATGGTAGACAGGACGCATAAGGACACAGGAGGATGGTGGACATGTTGAGAGAAAAAATATCAAATGGAAAGAAGACACTGGGACCAAAGAATAGAAAAACTAAATGATCAGACAACAAAGGTAGAAAAAAGTATTTTATTCAGAATTTATTAACTGGAATATGTCAGCTTTTGGAAATGTGCATCTGTGATATTTTGCATGTAAGTTTCAATTTTTCTAGTATTGCTGCATGCTGATTCTGACTTCTTGAGGTAACTTTCCAGTTTTGCCTTCATATCTGTTGTGTCATGTGTTTTTCATGTGTAATCAAGGTGCAGTATTCTACTAGTGTGTAGTATTTACAGCCCTTTTTTTTTTTTGTTTCAATAGGTTGTGTACTGGTGTTTTAGAGCCCGGTGTAATTACAGTGCTGCTTTTCCACGCATAAGGTTGTAGCTCATCCTGTCCTTGGAATTAGTGCTGTTATGGTTTGCTAAGGTTATGAGTGTGTTTTTGCACAAGTTTGTGTATAGTGTTTTGCAGTGGAGAGATTGTGTATTGGCATTACTGAGGTGGCACCAAAACATCGGAAAGGGTTTTAGAGCCTAAATCATGACACACTACCTCTTGAAGGATCTATATATAGTTGTTAATAAAAGGAGCTCATTGTGAACACTATCCACCCTAAAAGGGTGTTTTGTGGCTCTACATGAGAATTGTGATATTATGATCCCTTGTTTCATATTGTTGACGGTCTGCATTTTCTATATGGGTAGTATATTGGTGTATTAGGGTCTGCCTAGTGTTATGGTACAGTAAGGTTTGAGTATGTTTTTGCACAAATATGTGCATAGTGTTTTGCAGTTGAGCGATTGTGGTTAGTATATGCTTTGAGCAACCACTTTATTCTTTGACATATGATACATATCTAATATCTAAATTTAACAAAAGGTATTGTGACTATTTTATTTTTACTTATTTTTTTTCTGTGTTAATTGTGGCTATAAGCTCCGCCCCTGGCTCCACCCCTAACCCCGCCCCCTTTAGCATCCCCAAACAGTTGGGCCACCGACCGCCTATGCCCCTCTCTCTTCCTCCCTCCCTCCGGCGCAGGCAGCAGTCTTTTCCAGCGTTCCTGGCAGCGGTAGCGTTGTACACGCTGCCTTTGGCTCTGCCCCGAAGCCTTCTCTTCAAGTTCCTGTTCCCGCATAGGTGGGAACAGGAACTTGAAGAGAAGGCTTCCGGGGCAGACCGAAGGCAGCGTGTACATCGCTACCGCTGCCAGGAACGCTGAAAAAGCTGAAGATTGTTGCCTGCACCGGAGGGAGGGAGGGAGGGAGGAAGAGAGGGGGTAAACGGAGTCACCATCTTGGACCTCGCGGGGGGGGGGGGAGCAGAGGGAAGATGGATGGGACTGGGAGGGGTGGGAAGCAGAGGGAAGGAGCAGGAGATGGATGGGTCTGGGTGGGGTGGGAAGCAGAGGGAAGGAGCAGGAGATGGATGGGACTGGGAGAGGAGGTGAGCAGAGGGAAGGAGCAAGAGATGGATGGGACTGCGAGGGGTGGGGAGCAGAGGGATGGACCAGGAGATGGATGGGATTGGGAGAGGTCAGGCACAGCAGAGGGAAGGAGCAGAAGATGGATGGGACGGAGGGATGGTGAGCAGAGGGAAGGAACAGAAGATGGATGGGACTGGGAGGGGTGGGGAGCAGAGGAAAGGAGCAAGAGATGGATGGGACTGCGAGGGGTGGGGAGCAGAGGGATGGACCAGGAGATGGATGGGATTGGGAGAGGTCAGGCACAGCAGAGGGAAGGAGCAGAAGATGGATGGGACGGAGGGATGGTGAGCAGAGGGAAGGAACAGAAGATGGATGGGACTGGGAGGGGTGGGGAGCAGAGGGAAGGAGCAAGAGATGGATGGGACTGCGAGGGCTGGGGAGCAGAGGGATGGACCAGGATGGGATTGGGAGAGGTGAGGCACAGCAGAGGGAAGGAGCAGAAGATGGATGGGACGGAGGGATGGTGAGCAGAGGGAAGGAACAGAAGATGGATGGGACTGGGAGGGGTGGGGAGCAGAGGGAAGGAGCAAGAGATGGATGGGACTGGGAGGGTGGGGAGCAGAGGGAAGCCTACTAGAAAGAAGACACTGCATAAAACAGAAGACACTGGGATCAAAGCGAATAGAAAAACTAAATGATCAGACAACAAAGGTAAATAAAAGTATTTTATTCATAATTTATTAATTGAAATGTGTCAGCTTTTTGAAATGTGCATCTGTGATATTTTGCCTGTAAATTTCATTTCCTTCCTCCATATTAGCATATCATTTGCATATGTATATATGCAAATGATATGCTAATATGCTCCGCCCATTCTTTGCCCCCCCAAATGAAACAGTCAAACTACGCCTATGTAGCAAACTCCAGTGTCATTTGAATTTCTGTGGGAGAATGTGTTTCAGGTATTTCAGTCAGATCTCTTGCCTTGTAGTAAATGGGAATAATAACACACTTGGTCTAGCTGTATATCAATACCCTCCATGAATTATGCAGCTTTCCCCTGGAAGCAGCTTTGTGATAAGCCCCACACAAAATTAGTGCAACTTCATCTGCATGAGAGCAATGAAATGTGTTTCCCTGAGGGTGCCAGCCATGAGGGTGCAAGCACAAGGAGAGGAGAATATAAGAACACAACAACATAAAATGTGCTATGCTGAATCAAATCAAAGGTCCATCAAGCCCAACACCCTATTTCTAACAGTGACCAATCCTGGTTGCAAGTATGTGGCTGGATATCAAACAGTAGATCCATTTCTAATAGCTTATTTTGATGGTTTAGATAATGGAGAATACCTCAGAGGACTCAAGTTAATGTGTTCTGCAGAGGGGATATGGTGATTTTCTGGGACCTTTTTTGAACTTGCTTCCATTTTGTCACTGCAACTGGTGTAAAAAAAATGGGCTCTACAGCCTGGCAACAATCTGGTATCTTTTTTAAAAATATAATTTTTAAAAATTATTACTTCTGTGGAGGAGGGGGTGGGGAGTGACAGTTAAGCCATCAATGTGGAGTTAGGCTTTCTTGAGAGCAAGGTCCAGCAGCATAGGGCCAGTTCAGTCAATGAGAGGGATACAAATTTTAGGAGAAAGTAGAAGGGATATAGAAGTTTGGCCAGTAAATGAAGCTGCACTTGATAGGTTGGACTCTGGCAGCTCTTAAAGTTTGAAACTCTCTTTGTCAGCCACTCCAGTGGAGGGCAAGGCATCAATCGTGACCATCCTTATTCAATTATGGGAAAGCATTCTAGAGACATTAAGAAAGAAAATCAGAAAGAGGAAATACATATTTATACATTTAAACATCTGAAAGGGGGATGCTCAAAATAACAGGACAGAAAAAGAAAGAAAAGGGAAAAGGCTCCAGGCAAGAAAAAATACGTGTTGAGAAGCCACATCAATTAAACTAGGCCCTTCTTGATGATCTCCAGTGTTGGAGGTCAGAAGGACGTGATATGTTGAAATAGTTACAAAGAAGATCATCACTCTGAAACAGACAGCAGAGGGTTAACTCACTCCCTGGCTGTGTAACCTGAACCTATTAGAAATAGGTATGGGGTGGAGAAGGCTTGATTGTCTGAGGTGTAGGCAATACTATTCATTGAATCATTTTCATTTCAGTGGGAAAGATAGTATTGTGTGAACAGATTGATTGAGAAGGCTTGAAAACATACATAGGCAGCTTGTGACCTGTATTATACAGTTCCCTATGAACTTTCTCCCTTCTAAGAAATGTTCCTGGTAACATTGGAATAAACTTTCTCTCTCTGCCTAATGTAAAGTAAATATATGCATAATTGGGCCATTATTCAACTGCTGTAGTCAGCATGTTTTTAAAATGTTTCCGTGGTATTAAAATCTATTCTGTATATTTAACACAGCTATCCAGAAAGCAGCGCTGAATATACATGGAGATAGTTGCCCTTTGCTGAACATGTAGAGAATGGTGATATTAAGCTGGTATCCATAGAAATATGTGGTTTAAGTTAGGACCAGCATTTTTGCTTTTCTAAATTTATCTGCAGAGCTATGTGGAGAGCAGCTGAGTGTCTGAATTTAGGTGGAATGCCCATAATCTACTCTGACACTATCTGGATAGTGCCATGGAATATTAGAAGAGAAAAGGGGTAAGAAATCAGATTTTTGGATTTAGCTAGCATCTTTTTCGGTTCTAGTTCAAGGTGATTTGCGTTCAGCTACAGAAGTATTTTCCTGTACCTGGAGGACTTACAATCTGAGGCAGTGGAGAGTTAACTGATGATCACAAGGAGCTGCAGTGGAATTTGAACTGGGATTCCCTGTTGCTCCACTCACTCTTCTAATTGTTAGGCTATTCTTCCTCTTTAGGAGCTACTGATATATAGATAAGTGCTTTTAACCAGAGATGACAGACAAAATGAAATTTAGGGTTTTTTTCTGTGTTGTCAATAGTATGCCCTATTGTTCAATTGTGTGCACTACTGCTCAATAAAGTGCATTATTTATCAACACGTCAAAACAGAAAGGCAAAAACAGTACACACCAAGGTATGTAATCAACCACAAGAAGAGGATATCATGACAAATCTTATTGATAACCTGACACAGCCCATGTTTCGGTGAATTACCTGCATCAAGGGTCATTCAATAGTCTCAATGTGAGTTTGTCTCCAGGATCCACTAATGATAATAGAAAAAACAACTGTGTAAACTACTAAAGGTAACTTGCCTTTAGCTTGGATTTAGAAAGGCAAGTAATTAAAAATAGAATCCAAATCTGTGGAATACATACATCAGTACCACATGGTTTGTAATGTGTGACTGTGATGTCACAAGTGCCAGGCACATTTCCACTTATGCAGTCTGGAGCCAGTTGCAGACAACACGCCTCACGCTACTTCCTATTTATCAATAGACACACTATTGAAGAATAGTACGTACTACTGAGCAATAGAACCCACTGTTTGAGGAATAAGGTGCACTATGTGAGTGATAATGTGAACTATTGACATTTCCCTTAAAAAATGTTCCAAAAAAAACCCTGAACAAACTAGAAAATTCCATAAACAGCATGGGAAAAGAACCCAAATGATAATTTTTGACTGCATACCAAAAGATATCACATTCTTGTGTATTCTTTTTAAAGGATTTTAGGCAATAATGGCTAAGTTCAGCATACTGTTTCAACATCAGAAATCTCTCTCTATAGATAGATAGATAGATAGATAGATAGATAGATACACACACACCACCACCATACACACACACACAGACACAGTAGGTAGTTTGAAAAATCAGGAATTAGATGTTTATGCAATATAAATGTCTAAAAGTGGGTTTATAGAAACCTAAAGCTTGAATAGTGCTTCTAAACACCTTACTTACCTAGCAAACAGACTAGCGGCTGCCATGCGCTAATGCTGACACAACCCACTTTGAATGGGTTGTGTCATCATTGCCACGTAACTTAGAAAACTCGACAGAAACGGCACTATCTAAAGTCTGTAATGACCTGTTCCTTGCCAAATCCAAAGGTCACTACTCCATCCTCATCCTCCTCAACCTATCCGCCGCTTTTGACATTGTCAATCACAATTTACTTCTTGCCACACTGTCCTCATTTGGGTTCTAGGGCTCTGTCCTCTCCTGGTTCTCCTTTTATCTCTCTCACCGTACCTTCAGAGTACATTCCCATGGATCTTCCTCCACCCCCATCCCGCTCTCTGTTGAAGTTCCTCAGGGATCTGTCCTTGGACCCCTCCTTTTTTCAATCTACACCTCTTCCCTGGGCTCGCTGATTTCATCTCATGGCTTCCAATATCATCTTTATGCTGATGACACCCAGCTTTATCTCTCCATGTCAGACATCACTGCGGAAACCCATGCCAAAGTATCAGTCTGCTTATCCGACATTGCTGCCTGGATGTCCAACCGCCACCTGAAACTGAACATGGCCAAGACCGAGCTTATTGTCTTTCCACCCAAACCCACGTCTCCTTTCCCGCCACTCTCTATCTCAGTTGATAACACCCTCATCCTCCCCGTCTCATCTGCCTGCAACCTTGGAGTCATCTTCGACTCCTCCCTCTCCTTCTCTGCGCATATCCAGCAGATAGCCAAGACCTGTCGCTTCTTTCTCTATAACATCAGCAAAATTCGCCCTTTCCTGTCTGAGCACACCACCCGAACTCTCGTCCACTCTCTCATTACCTCTCGCCTTGACTACTGCAACCTATTCATCACTGGCCTCCCACTTAGCCATCTATCCCCCCTTCAATCCGTTCAGAATTCTGCTGCACGTCTTATCTTCCGTCTGGACTGATATACTCATATCACCCCTCTCCTCAAGTCACTTCACTGGCTTCTGATCAGGTACCGCATACAGTTCAAGCTTCTCCTTCTTACCTACAAATGCACTCAGTCTGCAGCCCCTCATTACCTCTCTACCCTCATCTCCCCTTACGTTCCTACCCGAAACCTCTGCTCACAGGACAAATCCCTCCTCTCAGCACCCTTCTCCACCACCACCAACTCCAGGCTCCGCCCTTTCTGCCTCGCCTCACCCTATGCTTGGAATAAACTCCCTGAGCCCATACGCCAAGCCCCCTCCCTGCCCATCTTCAAATCCTTGCTCAAAGCCCACTTCTTCAATGTCGCCTTCGGCACCTAACCTTTATACCTCTACTCAGGAAATCTAGACTACCCAGCTTGACATTTCGTCCTTTAGATTGTAAGCTCCTTTGAGCAGGGACTGTCCTTCTTTGTTAAACTGTACAGCGCTGCGTAACCCTAGTAGCGCTTTAGAAATGTTAAGAAGTAGTAGTAGTAGTAGTAAATGAAGCTGTACAATTGTGATAATAATTTCTTAATTACTTTGAATTGTGAAATCCTCTCTATTAAAACTTATCCAAATACTGATCACCTCTATGTTACTTGGATTACTCTCCCTATGGGTAAAATGTGGTCACAATCAAAGCATTTTACATATTATATACAGGTACTTATTTTGTACCTGGGACAATGGAGTGTTAAGTGACATGCCCAGAGTCACAAGGAGCTGCAGTGAGAATTGAACCCAGTTCCCCAGGATCAAAATCCACTGCACTAACCACTAGGCTACTCTTCCACTCCTGAGTACTCTAATCATATTTATGCATTTGCATGTATGTACTGTATTATTTTAATTATTGTTGTCATGTGGTATTGGCTTTTGTTGAGAGGAATCTAATTCCTGTGCTTAAATTCAATTAATATACGTGTTTACAAAGTCACTGCTTTTCAGTATCCTTTTACCATCCTATTTTAAAGATATGTATCACTGTTCCTTTTATTTTCACTGCTGTTTGCTAATCTGTACATTCTTTTTCCTTTTCCTGTTATTAAAATCATTATCTCAAGTCCTATGATTTTCTAATTCAAAAAGCACATTTACGATGACAGCTTACAATAGTGGCTGTTCTGTTGCGTCTAGGGAAGTGCTAATGTCTGACAATGCACTTATGATGGTCAATTTCCAACAGTTTTCAAAGAAAACAGCATCCAGTATAGACTGTCGAGCCTCATTAAAACCAGAAGTGTGTATTGTTATTACTTGTGATAATCCTCTGCTGTAGAGCCTTGAAATCTTGAGAATAATAACTTGGTTCTGTATATAAAGAGAAATCAAGAAGCAGAAAGATTGTATCATTTCTACACCTCATAGAAAAGTTAGTCAATCCCACATGAAATAAACACCTTGGGGGTCAATATTCAAAATGATTTAACAAGTCAGAAATTTCTCCTGGCCAGTTATATAAATATAGCACAAATAGAGAGAGTAATACAGCATACACAAAAAGTATACAAACAAAAAAAGCAACACTGGGCCTTTAAGACTGGGACAGTTTAAATTCTTTATTAGTGACCCGACATGGGCCGTGTTTCGGCGCTAAACAGCGCCTGCTTCAGGGGTCAACAGGAGGGCACAGTCAGGTGTACATGAAGTGAGTTCAGTGCCTGACAATTCTGAACCTCTCTCCTTCCTCCAAGCACTCAATTAGCTAATGGAGTGCTTGGAGAAAGGAGAGAGGTTCAGAATTGTCAGGCACTGAACTCACTTCATGTACCGTTAGATTGTAAGCTCTCTTGAGCAGGGACTGTCCCTCCCCGTGTTTAAACTTGTACAGCGCTGCGTAACCCTGGCAGCGCTATAGAAATGCTAAGTAGTAGTAGTAGTACCCCTGACCGTGCCCTCCTGTTGACCCCTGAAGAAACACGGCCAGTGTCTGGTCACTAATAAAGAATTTAAACTGTCCCAGTCTTGAAGGCCCAGTGTTGTTTTTTTTGTTTGTGTGCAGTTAAATAAATAAAAATGCAAAGCCAGTTAAGTGCTGAATATTGCACATCACCAGCTATGTGTTAGCCAGCTCCACAAACCTAGAAATATAATGCTGATGCCCAGACATGGCCTGGCATTGAATTTCCAGGTTTTTTGCTGGCAGCAGTCAGCAAAACACTGATTAGTGTCAGCTGATTATTGAACCCCTTGGAAATTACCCCAGGAAAACTATGTGCATACATATACTTCTGCTATTTGGGGTGTAGAGTTCTGGATTAAAATATGTGCATATCTCTGGCTTTTCAAAAGCATCCACATTAAAGTTCACATCCTGCCCCCAACTCAGTCCTCAGGCTTTGAACATTACCCTCCCTATGCCTATAGATATGTAGAGTTTGCATAGATTCCTCATGAACAATGAGACCTTTTACTGACGTGTATTAAGCAGTTAACACATGAATTAGTGTGTTGTGTTAGGACATGGCTGCGGTAACAGTTATCACAGTGTTTAGACAATTAGTGCATGCTAATTTAGATAATTACTGCTTGGCATGCAAAGGGGCAGGGAATAGGCATGTTCTGCACCTTGCATTTAGCATATGGCAACTTACCACGAGTTCTTACTACCATACATAATGCAGATCACTTACCCCCGGATGCTATGTAGCATGACTGAAACTGTACATACAAATCCAGTCATATTCTGGATTTGCGCATGCAATTTAAATACTTAACAAGCCAATCAGTACTAATAATTGCCACTTAACAAGCAATTATTGATACTAATTGGCATTAATTAGAATGTACGTGCACAACTTGCTAGACATATTCTGTAAAATGATGCACGTAAATTCTAATGCACACTGCCAAAAAGGGAACATGGCCATGGGTGTGGAATGGGTGGACTGTGGGAATTCTGAAAATCTACATGCACAATTATAGAATACACCTGCTCTGTGCATAACTTAAGCGTCTGTACTTATACAAAGTTTCACTTGGCATTAATGGACGCATCTAGAGTTAGGTGCAGGCATGGCCGCTAGGCTTATTCTATAAATTGGCTAGGCATATTCTATAATCTGTCTAGATGAAAATATTTTCAGCAGCAATTTTTCAGGCACCATATCTAGAATCTAGTTCGTAATGCCACTTTAAAATGTGGCATTAAGTATATTCATTTTAGAGTGGA